>NC_056746.1:1261156622-1261274122 GCF_019279795.1 Protopterus annectens
AGGCATTTTTTTAGTAGTTGAAGGTATACACATGGGCTTTGGATAAATGTGAAGCCTCTATTTGATTATTGTTTTTTCACTGTTCACAGCAGAATCTTCTGTTTGTGTGACTTTGTAACTGGTTTTGCCATATAGTACGTTACAATTATTACAGTTTTTTTTACACCATTTAATTTGTCTGTTCTGGCTCAGCACCTAATTGGCTCTTAAAAGCCAAGCCTGACCCTTCGGCTCATGGCTTCTCTCTTCTTCAAAAATCCCAGATTTTCTCACCTGTATAAAAGGCCCACAACAATACTGTCAGGCTAAGCGCAGTATAAGAGAAATCAGAAAATGCAAAACAAAGACTAAAAAGCTAACTTTAGAGCGGATGGAAAGAAAATGACATTGGAGTTACTGTGGAATGCCAACCCAAGGCTGACAGAAGTTCAACAACAGAATATAAAAACCAGTCCCAAATAACCACAAAAACATAAAGCCAAGACTAGAAAAACAATGCACCACCATCAAGATCCTCCATGAGCAGATGACACAGTAACCAAGGACTGTGCCTTCTAAGATAAACACTTAGGGGGTGTTATGAAACAACTAGTTCAAGGAGGGGGGGGACAGGGGTAGTTTTTCTAAAATATAGCTGAGGGACCATGGTGGGGTAAAGTCCCTCCTGGGTGTTCTAAGACAAAAGACTTCTTTTAAAAATTGTTTTACTATTAACTGTGAATACGGAGGAGGATCTGAAGGTAGACAGGCTGAGTTAGCAGAAGCATGAGCCTATAAAGATGCATAGGATAGATACACATATTTTATAGAGATATGACAGATAATTTAAGATCTGTGATTCTCTGACTACATTTGGGTACTATTTCCTGGATAGGTACTAAACGAAGAATAGTTTCCATTTTGGAAGGTATGATTTCCTAGTTACCTTCATAACATTTAGCATGTTCTCTGAGAACATGTGCCTGAAAGGGGATAAGAACTAGAGCATCCAAGCTGCCAGCCTTTGTGTGGTCAAGCTACGGTGCAGTATGGACTCTATTTTGTTTTCTCTTTTGGGGTCAAGGAGTCTAAATTCGGAGGCAACATTTTTTGTTTGTCCTTGTTAGGCATTCTAGGAATAAAAAATAGTGATAGTTGGGCTTGAAAGGGGTATCAGTATAACTTCTGGTCTCTCTCTCTTGATCTTCAGAGAGTCAGGGGTAAAGGAGGGAAAACAAAGATAATTAGACCTGTTTAGCTCATGAATGAGGCATCTGTTTTCCAGACTGCTGAAACTGCTTATCCTGCAGTAGAACTTTTTCACTGGCAAAAAAAAAAAAAAAAAAGTCTACTTGTGGCATATATATTACTTGTTGGGCAGAATAATTTCCCTGTTTAACATCTGTTCATCTGATCCACAATCTGCTCAGACTGTCCACCAACACATTCTCCTGTGATGGAATGTAGGCTGTCTTGGGGGTCAAACCTGCTTCTTGAGCAATTTCCCACACCTGAATTGCCAGTCTGCAAAGAATGTAACTGTAGCCCCCTCAACCCCTGTTTGTTCATATACCATGTAACACTGGTGCTGTCTAAGGATTCAGAGGATCACCTGCGCACTGCGCACTATTCTTAAAGTCTTAACAGCCATCATTCCTTTCATGTTTTTCATGCATTTCTCCCAAATGTCCTGGACTTCAATCACTCCATGTGCTCCCCAGGTCAGGTCTAAGAAATCTGTAGGGATGTCAGGGTCACTAGGTTGTCCCCGCATCTTCTACAATAAAAATTCTCTCCTTATGTAATTATGTAAGATGGAAGGGGAGTAAGGTAATCCAGTGCTGACCATGCTGACACCATATGCTCAAGTACCAATGCAGCTTTCTCATAGTCTTGCCAGTAGGATCATGTGAATGCATGATCTCATGTACCCAGAATCCTGAGAAATCCCCTTGTCAAACTACAGTCTTTATCCACGACTGTCTGAAAACAATGGGCCAGACACAGCATCTTGACTTCTGGAAGAAAGGCCCTCATCTGCTCCACAGCTAACAATGTCATCAAAAATACCACTTTATTTGAAGACTTCAAGCTCAACTTGTGGGACACAGAGTCTTTCTGAAAGCATGCCTGGGTGAACTGCAAGGCCTTCTCAACTTCCTCCATGGAATCTGCTTGAATCAGGTAGCCATCCAGTTATGGGTAAACAATGATGTCCTTTGTTCTGCCAAAGGCTATTACTGGTACCAGGCAGTTTGTAAAGATGCTGAATACAGTAGGCAAATCAAAGATTAATGAAGTAAAACTCAAAAAGATCTTCCCAGCTAGGAATCCTAAGAGTTTTCAGTAGGGCATAGCAATAGGAACATGAAAGTAGGCATCTTTTAGGTCTGGTGGCTAGGAATACTTAAGATAACTAAGGCAAAATGTACTGAATGGTCAGCATTTCCAATTTTGAAATAATTAAGAGCTTTATTCTGGAGGGGTCCAACATAGGTCTCCATGTACCCTTCACAAAGAAGAGCCTTTAATAGAATTTTATGTTTTCTTCCCTTCTGGTACTCTCTCTGTAGTGCATTCAACAAAGGAATCCCTGAGCAGGTATGAGACAAGGGCTACCTGTTCTTTTGTTATGGGAAGAACACCCCCAAATTTTGGCAGGTCTTGAAATTGTATCTTGACACCCTTCCTTGTCTTAAGATATTCAGGACCCATTAGTACTGAATGATGGCCTCCTACTCTCTTACAAACAGTCCCAGATGCCCTCCTAGCCTTATTGGAGATGGGAGGAAAGTGGTCCAGGTTAGGGTTTAGGGAGGGGTAACAGGAAAAATTTTAGAAGTAGGAGAAGCCTGGTTGAGTCATGGCTGCTCCCCTCAGCAAGTCCCGGACCTGGAGGCTACCAAACATTTCTTCAGGTTTTGCTTGCCATACTTTTCTGAATTTGGATCATTTTCCTCTGTTGGGCTTGCCTGGGGTAAACACTTAGAAGGCTAATTCCTGCTGAATCTAGGTGATCATGAATGAAAAAGCTGCTTTTTTGACTGGATGGCCTTACCTTTTTCCACCAGTCTTCAAAAGACACCTTCCGTGGGGTAAGAGGAGGGGGAGTTCCACCTGTGTCCTCAGCCTGGCATGACTCCAAATAATTCACCCTACTACTGCTGACTAGCATAATGCATCTGCTGCATCATAGCTACACTTTTTGGAGTACCTTACAATCTGGGGTGATAGGTTAAAGAATTCAAGAATATACTGATGCTTTTCCAAGATGACTGCACACTGATCAATAGCTTAATTTCAGCTCTCCCAGTGTGAAAAAAGAAACAGATAAGGGCCAGTGACTCTGCCTGTTTTAGTAAAATTAAATTACTTGCTAGTAAGTACAATGCCTGAATGCCAACAAAGAAGAAAGTTAGCCTGAAAGAAAATAAACTATCAAAGGTGCAGAGGAAATACTGACTGTAAAGAATCCTGTAACTGTTCAGCTGCCAACTTTGGTACAAGAGATGGCTTCAATAAATTCAGATGAAAAAATAAGTCAAGTGTGCTCAGATCTGATTAAAATAAACGAAACAGAGAAAAGGTGCAACAACTCAAACAACAAAAGGCTAGAAAAAAGAGAAAAAGCTTTAAACAGCTAATTAGATGCCAGAATCAGAGGTCAAAATGAAGAAAGGGCTGGCTGGAGTACAAGTCTGCTCAAGAAGAGCAATTTCAAAAATTGGTAGTTAGCGAAGAGAGCACACAAAGAAAACCAGAGATTGCCTGCTGCACCAGAGAATCTGGAAGGAATAAACCATATTAATTTTATGAAAGCAAAATAAGTAACTGGACTGGTATTCCACAGCAGGATTTCTTAACTTAAAGGGCATATTGTGTGTATGCTCCAAACCTGGCTAGGAGAATGCAGCTAAGACCTGCATCAGTAAAGATGCAATCATACCGGTAGAAAGGGTTGACCTTGACAAAATTATGGCAGAATGGCAAAGTATTAAAAATTGAAGACTGCAGAGTGTTTGTTGAACATGATTATTCACTGTATACCAGGCAGAAGAGAAGCAAATTTATCCCAGCAATCAGGGAATGTCAAGAGGCAGATGTGAGTTTCAAGCTGCTGTATCCAGTTGTCTTCAGAATATTTTTATACTGGAGGATCAAAGCCATTTTTTGATGCAGAACAAGCTAAGGGAGAATACAAAGGTTTGTCCAACAAGAGATGAGCTCATCAAACAGAAGGGGACTCTGCTTCCCATTCTGCTGATGGTTAGGCTCATAGAGAGACTTTGCCAATGAAACCTTTTCAAATGTTCCAAAGGAAAATGCTTCAGAGACAGAAAAACACACAGGAGTTGACTAAAAGAATTGGGAGTACTTTGGACTTGAACTGGAGTCTAGAGTGGCGGGATGGAGATAAACAGAAAGAAGACCAGAAACACTGAAATTGCTGAACAAATGTGAGACTATACAGCATCAATCAAATTTGTGAACTATGGCGTTACAAAAAAAAAAAGTGGCTGAGAAAGACTGGATTGTTGTTGACTTTGTTAAACTTGTTGGGAGACTGACAGGCATATGCCCCGCTTCATGTCATGAATACTTGGAAGGACACTAAATTGGTGAAAGACGCAAGAAGTTAAACATTTTTTCTTCTTAACTATATTTGTATAAAAAATATGATATAAATTGCATGTTATATAAGTAAAGTATTTTCAGTGACTATTGTATGAGATAAAGATACTAAAGTAAACGAGCAGTTTTTCTCATTTATTTTTAAGAAATGCAAGCATTACAATGTAAACAGAGAAGAAAGGTTGGACACAAGCAGATTTAAGTTAATAGGTTGTAATCTTGAGCTGCTAGGGTGGAGGATGGGGTGCAAAACTGCACTGATTATAATACATGTAGAATTGAAATGTTTTCTTTTGCATAGGTGAATGTCTGAATTAAAGCCCTTGGCCTAATCTAATGACAAGTTTTTTTTGTGAATGCAAGTAGGTATTAAAATGAGAGCCTGCAATGTAGTAAATAGTGTTCTTCATGCAAATAAATAATCAGTGCCAGTTGAGAAATCTGGAGCTGAGGGCAGCTCAATGTTTTTTCTTATTTTTTCCATGGAAACAAGCTGACGTAAGATGACGACAATAAATTGAGAGGTCTAAACATTGTTTACTGATAGAAATGTAAAATTAAAAGGTACAAGGGCAAGCAGTTGTTTGGTAAAAATGTTTGAAATTATTGGATGTGAATAACAGCAGCTTTTCTGGGAACTAAATACTTTAGTGCATTTACTAGAACAATGTAAAATTAAGCTTTATTTAAACATAGCCAGTGCACTTTTTCTTAAAGTTAAAAGTTAATGTTTTCTGAAAACATAGAAATTGTTTTTCACATTTAGACGGGAATAAAGATAAAACAAGAGCAGACAGCAATTGAGACTTTACCAAGATGGCTGCATTCTGAGTGACAACTTGATTTCAGCTCTCCTAGTGTGAAAACAGAAACCCAGAAAGGAAAGCAAGGCTAGTATGTGCACTGCCTGGATGCCAGCAAAGAAGAAATTTACAGAACCTTAAAGAAAATCAACCACAAAAGGTGGGGAGAAAACACTGGCTGGGAAGGATCCTGCAACTGCTCCAGCAAAAAGCAGTTTGAGCTTCAGCTTTCGTGCAATGCACGACCTCCAGTAAACTACAGGAGAAATAAGTCAAATGTGCTCGATTAAAATTAATGAAACACTGAAGGAGTATATCAACTGAAATAACACAAGGTTGGAAAAATGGATGAAGCTTTAAAAACAGTGGTTGAAATGAAGAAAAGGATGGTTGAGTATGTGAGTGCTCAAGAAGAGATGTTTCAAAAAATGGCAGACTTAGAGGACAGAGCACATACAGAAAACCTGAGATTTTCTGCTGTACCAGAGAAAATGGAAGGAACAGACTGTCTTCATTTTCTGAAACCACAAATAAGCAACTGGCAGGAGTCATTAAATGAAATGGCATATTGTGTATATACTCCAAACCTAACCATGAGACAGCAGCCAAGACCTCTAATAATAAAGGTGCAATCCTACCAGCAGAAAGACTCAGACAGACTATGCCAGTGAAACTTTTTCTAATGTTCCAAACTAAAATACTTGAGAGACCAACAAAAGCACAGAGTTGACTAGAAAAACCAAGAGTACACTGGAAATGAACCACAGACTGGAGTTGGGAGATGAGGATCAACAGGAAGAAAAGCAGCAACTTGAAAAGTAATGAATAAATGTGGGATTACAAAGCATCAATCACATTTGCGAAATACGGCAGAACAAGAAAACTGGGAAATATTGGACTTCTTTGACTTTGCTAAACTTGTAGGGGACTCCAAAGGATATGCCCAACTTTATGTCACTAATGTTTGGAAAAACATTAAGGAGGGAGAAAGGGCAACTGTAAATAAAACAACCTTTGTTCTTAACAGTATTTTTATAAAACATAACATATACTGCATGTTATACAATAAAGCATTTTTAGTTATTTTTGTGTGTTACAGGGATACCAAAGTAAACAGGGGACCTTTTTTTCCCCTTCTCTTTTTCTTTTTATTTGGTTTTAAGAGATGTAGGCACTGCAATGCAAAATATGAAGAAAGCCTGGAAAAAAAGCATGTTTAAGATAACAGGCTGCAATCTTAGGTAGTTAAGGTGAGATACAGGTTGTGCAGATACATAGAGCATGAGGTAGGTAGAACTGTTATGCTTTTTCTTTTTGCATTGGGGAAATGACTGAAGTAAGGCCCTTGGCTTGATCTAACAAGTTTTAAGTGGAAGCAAGTAAACAAATGAACACAACCCTTCTTGCCTATTCTCTGTACCCCTAATTGCAGTCATGCCTATTTGCAGAATCCCCTTTCTCCATTCTCACAGTGGCTTAGTTCTTAGAATAATTTTTGCTACTTTATGAATAAAGAAGTTATACACTCACCATAACGTTCCATCTGTGTTGTCCATTTTCATTCTTCCTCAGCATATGGGTTCAGATCCAATCATTGGATCCAAAGTGGCTACTGTTTCACAGCTCATGGATACTATAAGCTCTCGAGCTCCTCCCTTACCCATAATGCAGCAGCCCCCCTCACTCCCCAGATCTTGTTTGCATCTTCTTATGTATGATGGAATACATTTATAGCTTATAAGATGGAAAGTCACTATCTGGAGCTCAAATAGAAGGAACTTTGGTTCCTCTAATTTTCACCCATTCTTCCAGAAATCCTAAAGAGTAGAGGGGTAGGGGGTTGGAGAGAGGAGAGCTCAGGAAGAATGAAAATGGAAAACACAGATACAGCATTATGGCGAGAACATAACTTCTTTATCTGATGTCAATTTTTATGCATTCCTCAACATATGGGACAGATTCTCAGCTACTTAAATCACAGCTGAAGGCTGCTCTTTTTCTTAAGACCAGATCCAATTTTTAATAAGTAATAAATGTATGAGGACTGACCCAAGCTGCAGCCACACAAATATTGCCCAAGGAAGTCCTGGAGAGAAAGGCTGATGAAGTTGCCATGGACCTGGTTGAATGGGCTTTAAGGGCTTTGGCAACACAAGATCAAACTTTTTATAAACAAAAGAAGTACAATCTGTCACCCGTTTTGATAAAGTTACTTTCAAAACTGGTTGACCCAATCTAATTTCTGAGAAGGGCACAAATAATTGATCTGATTTTCTAAACTTCTCTGATCTGTGAAGATAAAAACATAGCTGTGAACATCTAATAAGTGTAAAATGCATTCAACTTTGTTTATAGAATTTGGAAAGAATACGGGAAGGTTAACAGTTTGATTCATGTTAGATCCTGACATCACCTTAGGAAGGAAGAAAGTACTGGTTCTTAAAGACACTCTATCCTTATGAAAATTTAAATAAAGAGGCTTGCAGGGTAAAGCTTGAAGCTCTGAAACTCTCATAGCTGATGTTATGGCTATCAAAAAAATAGTTTTCCAAGTCAAGTATTTCAGTTCACATTTTGCAGCCGATTCAAATAGTTTTTGATTTAAGGCCTGTACCATTAAATTCACATACCAAGGTGGAGTAGGGTCCTTAAAAGGTGGTTTGAGTAGAAAGAAACCTTTTATAAAACCTTTACAAAGATGTGAGGAAGCCAAAGTAGAATTAACTCCTATATCAAAACTGGAAATAGTAGTAAATGGAACCTTAACCATAGAGGAACTAACCCCTTCATTAAAGCTAGAAGCAAGGAATTCTAGAATTTTATATATAGGTGCTTAAAAGGGTGACAATCAGAAGGTTGAAGTGGGTTCGGTCAAACTCACTTAAGTCGACATCTGGAGTCGGAACGGCGACAATGTTGAACCCAACATTGTCGAAGTACGAATTTCACCCCCATCTCAACCCAGCTTAAAAGCTGTTATGAGGTTTATGGCAAGTCGTATTTCAACAATGTTTAAATTCGACATTGGGTCGATGACCTCATCATGCGATTGGGGTCAGGTTCGAACTTCTGATGGTAAGTAAACCTGCTGAAAAAAGGTTTGTGTCCTGTTGTTGTGCCCAAAGGACAAATCTTTTCCATTTGCTTTTGTAAATCTTTCTAGTAGAAGGTTTTTTGGAAGATGAAAGAATGTGGAGTACTGGATAAGAGAGCTTAGGCTGCCTGGCTATCAAAGGAACTGGAGAAACCATGCAGCTAATTTTAGGCCAAACTGTCTGGGTGAGTCATATCTGTCTGGTGAGACAGAAGGCCTGAATTTGGATCCAGATCGTAGGTGAATAAACTAGATGAGACCAAAGAAAGGGAAAACAAATCTGTTGAGGCCAATAAGGGGCAATGATGATGACTTTGCTCTTCAATCTGGATGCTTTCTGTAGGAATTTGGGGATTAAGGGGGTTGGGAGATAAGCATAGAGGAGACCTGGGGGCCAACTGTGAAGGACAGCATCTCTTGATGACTACCCTGGTGGAGGGATTAGGGCAAAGAACCTGTTGCCATTTGTTGTTCAGGGGAACACTCATGAGGTAATAAAATGGATCTGCTCAACTTGTTTGCTATCAGATTAGATTTCCCCAGTATATGAAATGCTATCAGAAACTGATTTGAAGAGTCTGCCCATTGCTACACTCTCATAGCTTCTTGACACAGAGGGTAAGATCTGGTTCCTCCTTGTTTTTGACGTATCATACTACAGAGATATTTTCCATTTGAACTGCAATAGTCCCAGAAGGGAGACAGTCTTGGAATGCTTACAATGCTAGGAGTACTGCTCTCATTTCCAGCACACTGATATGCAGGTTGGCCTCTTTGGGGGACCACACACCTTGAACAGTCTTCCCCAAGAAATGCCCCTCCACCAATCTGGGAAGCGTCCATGGTCACTATGGCCTTGGGCTGAGAGGGGACGAATGGACAATCCTGTGATATTTGATCTGAATGAATTCACCACCACAGTTATTTTTTGCAGGCTTGACTTATGCTGATTTTGGTGGACACAGGTTACCAAAGAATTGACCATTGGGTTGCTAACTTCCACTAAAGAATCCTTATGTGGTGTATTGCAAGAGGTGGTACAATTGCTAGGGATATTGATCTCAGGGTCTGTAATATCTTTCGGGCTGGCAATACCAATTTCCTTAGAATCTTTCTGACTTGGAAATGAATGGTTGAAAACTTCGGTAATGGGAGTAATGCTGTCATAAATGTTGTGTTGGAAATGGCTCCTATAAATTCTAATGTTTGAGATGGTTATAGTTAAGATTTGTTGTGGTTGATTGTGATGCCTAGGTTGGAAAAAATCTAGAGCACACAGTTTTGAGCTGCTATCAGCAGATGCTTAATTGAGGTGGTTAGGAGCCAGTTGTCTAGATACAGCAACACTCGGAATCCGTACAGTCTGAAGTTAGCCACTACTAAATGCCATGAATTTGGTGAATACCTGGGGGGGCTGTGGTGAGACAGACCAAAGGGCAGTACTCTGAATTGCTAATGACCAGCCCCCAGCCAGAACTGTAGATATCTCCTAGACCGTCTGTTCATTTTTATGTGATAGTATGTGTCCAGAAGATCTAGTGAGCACATCCAGTTGTTCTTGTGCAGGAAAGGCAAAATGGACTGAACTGTGACCATCCTGAATTTGGTACACTGAAATTACTTGTTCAGATTGGTGAGATCCAAAATTGGCCTCCAATCCTGTTTTCTTTGGCACTACAAAGAATCTTGAGTAAGTTTCTGACCCTCTCTGGTCTGCGGGGAGCTCTTGGATGACTCTGTTTTCTAATAGCTTTTGAATTTCAGAAGCTGCTGTTTTCCTCTTACTGGGTGGAACATTGGGAATTTTGTTTTGTAGTGGTAGGGAAAAGGGAATTATATAACCTCTAGAAATCCTCTGCATCCAAGTATCTTTTGTTGCATCTAGCCAGGCTCTCTGGTGCAGTGATAAGTGACCTGACTGCTTCCAGAGGTGGGCAATCAGGTCTCCTTTCAGGAGCACTGATAGGGGTTCTCAGAAGAATCATCTCTGGATCCCTAGTTTTGTGGGCCTCCTCTGCTGCATGGGCGGTGTTTACTGTTTGAGTTCCCTCCTCTGCCACTAGGGAACTCTCTCTGGGTCATGGAAAGGACCCTGTGATTTCCTGTACCACAGCTTTCAACCACCTCATTGATTCCTGGAAAAGGTTCTTTTAGGGGTCGAAAAATGTACTTCACAGCAGACAGGATCTTACCATCTTTCTCGCACCTGGAGAGTATCTCTTTCACTTTAGAGATGAATAATGAGCTTCTGTCAAAGGAAGCACTGACGAAGGATGACATGAAGGGCTCCGCAAAGTCACACAGACGCATCCAGGCATGTCTCCTACTGGAAATGCCTGAACCCGCCTCTCTTAAGGCTCCTTCAGTTGCATGTGAAATAAGACTCGTAGAGGAATTTGAGATAGACTGAACAGTCGCTAACTGTGAAGCAAAAGAAGACTCTGCCTTTGCAGTACTAGTCCCTGAAAGAGATTTTGAGAGTTCCATGATCAAATTCCTCTGTAATCTGGTAAAATGTGCCAAGTAATTCAGGGACGTGAGAGCAAAGGTCGCTGATGCATACACACAAACTTCCTAAACCTGTCCAGCACCCTAGACTCCATGTTAGGGTGATAAACAGAAATCTGTTATGTGAATTCTTTCTTGGTGGCTGGTGCCATGACCATAGCATTCACTGGTATCCCTTTGTTCCTAAATCCCCTTCTCTTTGGTAATGCCAGGATCCTATCTGGTCTCTTAAGGATCAGCTCTACAGGATCTGGTTCCTTCCATGCCCACTGAGAGATCAAATCAATGAGCTCATCAGTGAGTGCAGTCACCCAGGAAGTAGATGGGCCAATACCAAATGCCTCCAGGAATACCAAGGGAATATCAATTCTTCTTGAGAAGGAATGTCAGTAGACCAACCACCCCTCTGTTTTTGGATCTCTAGAATGTCTTTGAATGAGACACTGTCAGGTGGTGATCTTGGGGACCCTGCCCTTCATCAAAATCAGTATCTTCTGTGACTGACTCCTGAGGGGAGTCCAAGTGCCTCCTCTTGCACTTCCTCTTCCTAGGGACTTCTTTGGTGGGATGTTCCGGAGAAGTATCAGAAGAGATAATTATGCTCTATGGGGTCACCTGGAGACTTTGGACTGGTTGTCCCTGTGGAGTAGAATGCTGATGCTCATACCACAAAGACATCTGAGAAACAGAAGAAAGATCTGAGGGGGTGGAGCCAACTGATCTCTGGAAGAGAACACACTATCACTTTGAAGGCAGAATGTCCTGGGGAGAAAGAAACTATTGGTGCCAAGAAGGCATGCCTCTGGACCAACAGTTCCCTCTAACCAGAAGACACCACACCCGAGGCAGGGTCGGAGCCCAGCTATTGAATGGTGTGGCTCTGAGGGGCAGAGATGGCTCCAAAAACTTCAGAGTTGACTCTAACATCTTGGATCTGACAACAAAGCTTCAGGTCCAAGAGCCACACAGCTCCTAAACAGTCAGAGCTGGCATGCTCAGAGAAGACACTGGATCTGAAGAAAGAGGAAGCTTCAGATCCAAAACAGATGTTCCAAGAGTTTCAGATCCAAGGGCTCAGAAACCAAAGGATGCATCAGAGAAGGAGCCACAACTGGTGGGATTGTAAGAACAGATGTCTCCTGACCCACTGTGGTAGGACCCGGGAGAACTTCCATCTGAATTTGTGTTGAAAGAAACATCCTCATCACTCTGTCCACATCCACTTCAGTCTTCTGGACAAATGGGAAGAAGCAATGGAGGGAGATCTCTGTCTTTCCAGGAAGGGCAATGGGAGCCTAGAGGGAACCAGATCCATAGAAGATGCATATCTTGTTCTTGGTAGATGTCTGGATTCTGAATGGGTCAGATCTGAAGAGACGGATCTGCTGCCTGAAGTTGCTGGCTCTGAAATTTTCTGAGTTTTTGTCAGAGGCTCCAATGTCGGATCTGAAGAAGATTTTGAAGAGCTAGGATGCTCTGAATGCCTCTTTTTTGCCTTCTTTTTCTCATGCCTAGAGCTTTGACCTACAGTTAGTGGCTTTCCAAAGGTTGGGGGAAGAAGCCCTTTGAGAATCAATTTATTTTTTCTATTAGAGCTCTTGGATTAAAGACTTTACATACGAAGCATGAAGCCTGCAAATGCTCCTGTCCCAAGCAATAAACACGACGATTATGAGAATCAGACAAATGAATCTTATGTTCACATTTGATGCATTTTTTAAACCCTTAAGGTTTATCTGCCATGATAATAGCCAAGTGCAGTACCACACTAGAATGATACAATTAAGCAGAGAGAAGTGCTACTACTAATTACAAAATTTTTAATAATTTTTTTTTTTAGAATCAGAAGAAAAAAATACAATACAGCTAGCAGCAATGGCATTTAGAAAATACTGACAAAGGATAATGGAAAAAAGGAGAATTACCAACTATGGTAAACAGAATTACTCAAAAATGAATAAGAAAAACACCCAATACTATCCTGAAGAAGAAAGAGGAAGAAATACTGATAAATGGTAGGGAGAAAGATTAAAACTACCAGATGCAAGTACAAAGGTAAAAGGAGGAAAACTATAAGACAGAAAAGACACAAAGAATAACATCATATTCTCACAACAAATACACTTGAGAGGTGTAGACGTCTGTTCACAATGGCAACAAATGAGATCTGGGGAATGAGGGGGACTGCTGCATTATGAGTAAGGGAGGAACTTGAGAGCTTGTAGTGTCCATGAACTGTGAAACAATGGCTGAATTGGATCCAAGAATCAGACCCTAACCCATATGTTGAGGAATGAATGAAAATTGACAACATCAGACATATTCTTTCTTAATTTCTCCAAATCTTTTGAGTTTCTAATACTATGACAGGAATGGACCCCATTCCTAAGTCAAAGTCAGATTAAAGTTCATGAAATTAGTATTGTTTCAATCTTTGATATCAGCCAAAAGTGCTCTTCACAGCACTCACAATGTGCCCAGTAATGACTCCTGCAATTCATACAGGGTTACATGGATTGGTAACACATCTAAATACGATTGTCAATTATTTTCTATAAAACCTGTTTCTCCAACTACTATTGGAACTGTCTGAGTATCTTTCTTCCACATTGCTCTCATTTCTGCCTGCAGATTCTGATATTTTATGACTTTGTCTCTCTCTCTCTCTCTCTCTACGCAAGACACTGTAGTCACTGGGTGTAGCAATTTCAATGATCAATGCTACGTCTGTTTTCTTTTCTTGGACCACTATATCCGGTTTGTAGCATCTATTTTTGAACTGTTGGTAATGGGTGATCCCATGTGATATAAACCATCATTTTCTGTGATGCTTTGTGGCTCGTTTCCAGTGTTTTTCAGCCACTTCAGTACCATAATGTGTGCACAATCCTCAGTGCAACAGTCTTGCCACATTATTATGCCTTTCAGTATACAGTCCTTCTGCCATTAGTATGTCACAACCGGCAATGAGGTGTGTGACTGTTTCCAATTCAGTTTTCCAAAACCTACATTTGTCTGTTTCTCCCACATGTTCAATGGACTTTGTAAACCAGCGTGCAAGCAGAACACTATCTTGGGCTACCAATATGAACATTTCATCTCTTGGTTTGAATTTGCCTCTCTTTAACCATTCCTGTGTTCATTCCTGATCAACATGAGTTTTTTTCCAGAAGTTTTCTATACTTGCAACTATATTTATGATTTTTCCACATTCCTTGCCTTCTCATCTGGTCCTTCACCTTATATTATTTTGTTTTTTGGCACATTCAGTTACTGCCTGATTTTTATCTACTTCTGGTTTGATTTCCATTCCTGCTTGATGCTGATATGCTTCTGCTAAATTAAGCAGAGAAGTCATCTTAGATTTATTCTCCTGTTTTAAATCTTTCACTACACATTTGGATCTTGTGAGGTCAGCAGAGGTGTGTGGAGTCCCACGACTGCAGATCTATACATGTAATCAAGTTCAAGGTGGCCCATCCCTCCTTTGGAATGGGGAATATATAATCTTGGTATACACTGATTTTTATAAATCATTTGGTGAGCATGAAACATCTTTCTTGTTTTCCTATCTAATCTATCCAAGACATTTTGGGGCCAGTCAATCACTCCAAAAATGTAAGTTAGGACAGGAAGAGCAAATTGATTTATAGTTTGGATTTTTTTCCTAGATGTCAACGCTGTTTTCAGAATTAATTTAAGTCTTCTAAAGTATTCCTTACTAAGTTTTATTCACATGTGTTCATGTTTTATTGTTGATCCTTCATCAATTCCCAAATATTTATACACTCCCTCTTGCTCAAGTTCTTTTATATCACATTCTTGTCCCAAACTGATGTTTTCCTCGTGCTGCAGTTTTCCTGCTTTAAAGATTGCTTTTACACACTTATCCAAGACCAAATTACATTCTTATATCATCTGAAAAAGTTTTGACAACCTGCGGTTGTGCTTCCAGTTCCTCATCTGAAGAGCTATATAATTTTAAATCATCAACAAAGAGAAGATGAGAAGTCTTTACACTTTGTTGATATTTAGGAGCCAAATTGTAGCCATGGCCTACGTTGTTAAGTAAACAGCCTAATAGGTTAATGGCAAGGCAGAATAGCAATGGTGGCAGAGAGTCACCCTGGAATATCCCCCTTTGAATTTTTATCCCTGGGATAATAAGCTGTACTTTATCACGGCTTAACTGCAAAGTGGTCTGCCACTGTTTCATGGTCACTGTAAAGTAGTCGATCAGTGTGGGGTGTATCTCATACATTTTTAAGCATACTCTTATCCATGAATGTGGGATACCATCAAATGCTTTTCTATAGTCAATCCATGCCATACTTAAATTCCTCCTCTTTTTACAGTTCTCCAGTATGACTAACAAATGATCCTTTGTTCCATATAACTTTCTTTTCTTGCCATTTTGTTCTACTGCCATAATTGAGTTTTCTTCTAAATGACTATAAACTCTGTTGGCATCAATTCCCATGTATAGTATGTATAGTTTATATGTCGGAAGGCAAGTTATTGGTCTATAATTTTTAGGGTAGCTTGCAGGTTCATTTTTAAGGAGCATTGCTTTGCTTGTTGTTAGCCAAATTGGTGTCTGTTCGGGGTGCACATATAAATAGTTCTTACTCATGGTTAAATCCTTTTGCAAAGATGTTAGTAGTTTTAACCAAAAGTTAGGTACTGCATCTGGGCCTAGGGTTTTCCAGTTAGAGGCTTTTCTTAATTTTGTCTCAATCTCTCTGTTACTTCATCCCATTTTATATCCTGCACCTTTAAACTTCTTATTCTTTCTTTTACTTCTTCTATCCATTTAGCATCTCTGTTATGTTCCACAGGATCTTCATAGATACTTCTCCAAAATGTATCTACTTCCTCTTTTTTGGCGGTCTTTCAATTCTTTTTACCTTATTTCCCATTTCTTTACAAAATTGTTTTGGGTCATCAATAAATTGCTTATTTTGTACTTTACCTTTATATATATCTGTGTATCTTCTAAGATTTTCTGCTTGTGCTGAAATTTTTAGTTTCTTTGCGATACTGTATGATAGATCCTGGTCTGTTGTAATACTGTGCATTGCTTCAATCACATCTATCTTTCTTAGTATTTTTGTTGACCTAATCCCTCTTCTATAGTCTTCTAAGAGTGACACATCTTGTCTTAATTGCTTTATATTTTTCTCTATTCAATACTTCCATGATGGTATTCAATTTCTCCCCTTCCTTTCACTCACTACTCTGTGTTCTTGTATTAGAACTTTATCAGTTATTAATTTAGCAGCACAGTAATATATTCTGTTTACTTCTGTTAAATCACATGGATCTCTATGGACAGTTTTAATTACTGCATTCATTTGTTTTATCAGACATCTGACATTTTGGGTTTTATTGACCTTCTGCAGTCTATTTCTCTCATTGATCTTAATATATCTATCCATGTCTATTAAATCAAGCAACTCTTCTCTTAGCAGATTTTCTTTCAAACTGAGGGCACATCCCTTGTTTTCCATTTCCTGTGGACATTCTATAGAAAGTTCTATAGCATCTTCCTATGGCACCTTCTCTTTAATTTCATCCTGTGCCATCTGTTGCTCTGTCATATGGGAACTCACTGGCTTATCACTCCTCAACATTGACTGCATCAGAGTTTCCACAGTTTCCTGTTCCTTTCCTTAATGTCTAGCTTTAATTGAATGTTTATACTGATTGTGTGTGGAAGCTCCAAAATATCTTGATATGGCACCTGACCAATTGCTTTCTGTTCCACTGTTTCCCCTTAATTTGGATATCCATTGCTCTATCTTGCTGTGGTGCTTTCTGCATTCGATTTTCTACACTGAATCCTTCACTTTGCAGGTACTCCATAACCTCAGTTTCTACTTCTTTAACTTCTCCATTACTAATCTCCTTTTCTACTTTTCCTCTTTGCCTTCTTATTTTTTGTATTGTAAAGTCTTCCATGTTTACAGGTTCATAGGTAGGTAGTAGACTATCGTCCCTAGGGCCTATACAAGCTTAGCCATAACGATTCCCTGGCTATTGCTTCCCACAAATATTTACTTTCCTGGACCCCTGTCTAGCAGGGCTACTGATGTGATCCCCGGGGTGAATTTTCTATCTCCCATCCAATCGTCAAGGTTCCTCTTGGAGAGGGCCATTGAGGTGCACTGCCTGACATGTATGGGCAGCCTATTCCAGAGTATGGGGAGTCTCTGGGTTAGGAACCTATCCCTTCAGCATGTTCTATTCATCGTGATGACAAGGTTAAGATCCCTGGAGCATGTGGCTTGGAGGGATTGGGATTTCTTTAAGTGTAGCATGTCCAACAACTCTAGATTTGACATGGCCTTGCATGTTAGGCAGAGGTCGCCTCTGAGTAGGCAATATGTGACAAAGTATAGCTGGAGTTTCTTTAGATGGTCAGCATAAGGTATTTGATTTAGGCCTGTGATTCATTTTGTGATGTATTTCTGCAGCCTTTCTAGTTGTTGCAGATGTCTTGTGAGGTACATACCAAACAGGGCACTGTATTCTATGATGGGTCTAATGAGTACAGAGGGACAATGACCTCCTTTTTTCTGGATGAAAAGCCCTTAGTGATGAGGTGTGCCACATAGAAGGATTTTCTAACCGTTGTGGCTATGTAGTTATCAAAGGTGAGACCACCGTCCACCTGTGTCCCTAGATCTCTTATCACACTTTTGGTGTTTAGTGTACTGCCACCTATGTGGTAGTTCACAGATGTGTGTTTTTTCCCAAAGGGGACAGCTATACATTTTTTGGTATTTAGCTTGAGCCCATGGCTCTGGCACCAGGCATCTGTTTTGGTGAGGTCCTTTTGTAGTATATCCACATCATTTGGGGATTTAATAATGGCTCCCAGCTTGCAGTCATCTGCTAACTTTATAAGCCAGAGTCCCTTAGTGTTGGTCTGTACTTCAGAGAAGTAGATGCCAAACAACAGTGGTCCCAGGACAGAACCCTGCGGTACACCACTTGTCTAGATCTGCATTTGGAGTTGGCTACTTTTGCAGTGCATGTTCCGTCAGTAAGCCAGTTTGCAATCCGAGTGACGTAGGAATTAATACCCAGCTTAGTAAGTTTATCTATGATTCCAGAGTGGGAGATAGTGTCAAAAGCCTTTGCGAGGTCCAAGTAGTTTGTGTGAACCACCTTACCCTCATCCACGGCTCTGGAGACTGATTCGAAGGCAATCTGGTTCAGAAGGCAAGATTGGCCCTTCACAAACCCAAACTGGGTGGGGTCCAGTGTTTGATGGTTGCCAATGTCTTTGTTTATAAGTTCCATGGCCTTGCAGATCAGGCTCATCAGACCAATGGGACAGTAGTTCCCGGGATCCAAAGTGGATCCCCCTTGTGGAGTGGGATGACTGTAGCTGTGCTCAACTCTGTGGGCATGAAGCCTAAGGTGAGGCTATGATTAAACATGACACATAGGTGAGGTGCCAGTTCACTTTGTAGTTCATGCAGTACACAGCCTGGAATGTCGTCTGGTCCCATGGATGCTATATTTGGCTTTGGGGTGCACTTTTTACCTGAATGGCCATGATTACCAGAATTTGGCATTCTTTCAGTATTGAGATGGGCCCTTTAGGGGGTGAGAGGGGGTGAAGTTGGTAATGAATCTATTTGCCAGGATATTGGCAATATCCCTGGGATCAGTATATTTGGTGCCATTCTGCTGTAGCTCAGAGCAGATCTGAGTATTGCCATTTAGATTCTTCACATAGCTATAGAATGCCTTGTGGTTGTTTTTGGAATCTTTGGCAATTTTGTATTTGTAACTAGCTTTGGAAGATTTTATGAGGGATCTCAGCTTTCTACTGAGGCTGGTGAGGGAGTTTTTTTGAATCCTGGGTTCTTCCTCTTTTCTGCAACAGTTTCTTCCTTCTGTTGTACAGCTTGTTTATGGCAAGGAACCACCAGATTGGCTTTCTTTTTTTTAGAGGACAGCATCTTGGTTCTATTTGGGATGGCTCGGTCCATGCACGAGTGAATGTGCTAGTACAGCACCTTAGTGTAGGATTCCGCAGTTGAACTTCTAGTTACCATCTGCATGGGTGTCATGAAGTTTGTTAATTCTGACTTGAGAAGCATGAAGTTGGCTTTGGAGAAGTTTTTTACAGAGGTTTCCTTAAAGGGGGGTGGGATGTGGATGTCAAGGGTGATTAACTTATGCTCTGATCTGACCAATGAGGGGGTGACCACTGGTGTGGAACATCAATCTCCCATGTTGGTAATGACCAGGTCTAGAATATTGGTACCCCTGGTGGGACTATGAATTAGTTGCTCTAGGGTGTTGGAACTTATGAATTCCAAGAACCGTTGAGCAAAGGAGTTGGTACAGGAGTAGTTTTCCCGGTTAATGGCAGGGTAGGTGAAATCACCCAGTATTAGGGTGTTTGGTTGTATCTTAATATTTTCCAGTATGTTTAGAAAGGTGTAGTGAGAATCTTGGGGCATGGCGGGGGATCTGTAGCAAGATACAATTTGGATTGCAGCCTTACCTAGTGTTAGTTGCACCTGGAGAATTTCAGATGCATTGTGTTGGGCAGCTAGCCTGGAGGTGTGAATATCCTTGGTGAATATGGACACTCCTCCATCTTTGGTGTTTCAGTCCTGGTTTGGTGACCAAAAGGTGTGGTATGAGTTGCAGCCAGGTACTGCAGGGGTGCTCTCTGGAGCTTTGAACCAGGTCTCAGTTACTGCACAGATATCAATGCTATCTATTTTTAGGAGAGCCTCGAGAGAGTGGATCTTGAAGTTTAGACTTCTAGCATTAAGTAGCACTATCTTCAGATTTTGCTTGCTTATACCCGTTATGATGGTAGTTTTGTCCTTTGACCTTGCCTAAAAAAAAACACTATAGGGCTGGCAAGAGCCTTAGCCAATAACCTGAATCCCAGGGGCAACAGGCACAAACCATCTCTTGCAAAACATCATGGTTTGTCAATCATGTCGCCCCAGGCAGATACTGGATCCCCTTTGAATGACACCAGAAGCTTAGCCAATTACTGAAGTCAATCATTTTGTCCTTATACTGTGGTATCATTCTGGGCAATGGAAGGATGCTACTCAGGGCTAGGGTCATACCTGCCTGGGCTACATGATCCGAGAGCTCTTCCATGTCTCTTTTCATGTAGTTCAGCGAGTTACGTCTCAAGTCATTCACTCCAGCATGGACAATGACAGAGTCATATTTGTATCTGTTGTGGAGTGACTTGAGTGCATGCATTATGTGGCAGATCATGGCACCCGACAGGCAACTAACTGTAATTTTCTCCTTGCTCAGCCTGGTGAATGGGTATCAGTGTGCCTAACTATACAGTCACCTATGACTAAAGTGTTGAGTACATTGTCTTGCCTTAGGGGCTGCTATTGGGTGGCACACCAGTGTCGTGAGCTATGTGACACTTTGGTTGTGCTTGGGGGTGGTGTGTGTTTGCGTTTCAGCTTTGAAGGTCCTTGTTGTTTGGGCAGGTTAATGTTAAGAGCCTCCACATATGTGGGTTTTGTGTTGTTATGTGTGGGTTTTGGTGGTGTGGGTTTTGAAGGACTATATGCTGTTTGAGATGTTGTGTGTGTGTTAACCTTCTCCTCTTGACTGTCTAGCAATCTTGGCTGGAGAGAGCTTTGCTTCCAGTTTGGCTATGTAAGTGCATCTCTCGCAGGTTGTAGTGTTTGGTGGTAGGAGGAGAGAGTTGTCTGTGCACACGAGGCAATTGCTGCATTGCCCCAGTATGCCCAGATTCACCAGGTGGACAGGAGAAATCCCCGGAAGCTGACCCTTGGACATACCTGGTTAGGTGCTTTCTTTGTGTAGTACAAGAGCTGTTTTCCCTTACTTTTTGGCAAGGTTCTTGCAATTGTAGGCTGTCTAGTGCCTATGATTATTTTCTCTTTATTACCAAGGAGTGGTGAGTGCTTGTAACAAATTAAGGCTTTGTAGTGCTTTTTAGTGAGTTTCAGAGCAAGTGCTAGTCCCAGGTATACAGATTTTAGTGCTACTGCTGATAAACTAGCTAGTTCTAAGGGAAATTTTGAAGAGCAAACTTTCTGGCACCGGGAATAGTTTAACCTTAGCCCCACAGTGCACAGATGCGTGCAAATGCATGTATTTATGCCAGAAAGTTGAAAGGGATAGAAATCAGTCCAAAATGGCCAATAAAATTGCAATTTCAGAGCTGGAAACCACTCCTCTAGTGTTAGATAGGCAGTACAATGCTCCTACTCTCACTGGTAAGCAGTAGGACCTCCCTCTACCACAGCAAGGTCTGGACAGCTCTGAAAACTGAAACCAAAGTCCTGAAACCAGCAAAGCCTGGAAACTGGACTATTCTAGTTAGAAAAGGTGGGAAATTAGCAAACAAGATAACATTTTTTTTGGTTAAATCAGGCTAAACAATGCAGTTATACAGTGAATAAGCCCAGAAAGGCTAATGCACTTGAGTGTATAGCCCAGAACAGTAAACTCAATTAAAACTTTGCAAAATTAGAAATTTGAAAATTTTAACTTTTTAAATAAAGCAAGGCAAATGCACAACTGGAAAATGACTTACAGGCAGAAATACAGTGAAATAAGTATCTAGCCTAAGAACAGAAAAAAATCCACACAGTCAGCAAAAAATACAAAATGAGAACAGAGTTACCAATAAACAACCTCCACCTTGGATCTGAACCAGTTGGTAAACTTGAAATTCCACAAAGTCAGGCAGCAAAATAAAAGTTCAAATAGTTTATTCCACTTGTTAAAACCAAAAGTTCCAGCACAGTAGACAAGGAATTAGAGTTAAGCGCTTTCACCTAGGTTCAATCCCAGGCTTCCTCAGAACAAAAAATCAAAAGCCATTGGTGGGCTTAAATACCAAATCCCCCATCATGTGACCTATCCTAATCACAATTCCATACTAAAAAATAGATGGATATTCATGTACGTATGTATGAAAATATGTTATACATTTAATACAAAAATACTTATTTAAATTAACCCCACATCTGTATTACAGTCAAATGAAACAGAGACCAAGGACTGTGTAAAACAATCATTGTTCAATCTGTGAAACACTAACTATAGGAAAAATGTTGTGTAAAAAATGTGTGTGTGTATATATTTAGTATACATGTATATGTATATAAAAAATAAAAAATAATAATAAATATGCATATATTTGTTTATAAAAATGCAAAATCAAGTCATATTACCTATGAAGTTATATGAAGCTCAAGTTTTTTTGTTTTTGAACAGGTGGAGGTAGATCCTAGGGGAGGGTGTTGGGAGACTAAATTAGAATATCGCAAATTGCTTTGGCAATTAAAACTGGATGCAGGGAAGGCCCCTGGTTTAAACGACCACATTAATATTGGTAGTGTGTTGAGGATGAGAGCAGCTAGGTTACAGGTACATATAATGCATCTTTTCTTGGTTTTGGTTCGGTTATATATTGAACCAATTCTTGTTGGACTTTTTAGACCACTTTTTCTTAATTGTATAGTTTATTGGATTTTAACATCAAGACCGTGGTTGAGGTTTTTAGGTAATATGACTTGATTTTGTATTTTTATAAAGAAATATATGTATATTTTTTATTTTTTATATACATGTATACTAAATATATATACACACACATTTTTTACACAACATTTTTCCTATAGTTAGTGTTTCACAGATTGAACAATGATTGTTTTACACAGTCCTTGGTCTCTGTTTCAATTGACTGTAATACAAATGTGGGGTTAATTTAAATAAGTATTTTTGTATTAAATGTATAACATATTTTCATGCATACGTACATGAATATCCATCTATTTTTTAGTATGGAATTGTGATTAGGATAGGTCACATGATGGGGGATTTGGTATTTAAGCCCACCAATGGCTTTTGATTTTTTGTTCTGAGGAAGCCTGGGATTGAACCTAGGTGAAAGCACTTACCTCTAATTCCTTGTTTACTGTGCTGGAACTTTTGGTTTTAACAAGTGGAATAAACTATTTGAACTTTTATTCTGCTGCCTGACTTTGTGGAATTTCAAGTTTACCAACTGGTTCGGATCCAAGGTGGAGGTTGTTTATTGGTAACTCTGTTCTCATTAAGTATCTAGCCTACTTTTTAAGCTTTCTGAGAAGTGCAGGTACTACAAAATCCAAAATCAGCAAAAATTAGAAAATTCAGCAAAAAGTACTTGCAGTTAGCACAAAAAGTCTCTCTTTCTCATTTCTTGTGCTGTAGTAGACTGCAGGATGCACAAACAGGATCTGGTGATTCCTTTGCCTGTACTTCTTTTCAAATATCTTTGGTGCTGCTCTTTTGTATTGGTTAGTTTTTCTTTCTCATTTGCATAATTACACCATAGTAAATTGCTTTTTCTTTCCCATGTACATATTTCCTCTTCAGATGTTTCCTGTTCTTTCTGTTTCTCCTTACTTTGAGGACTCACTCCATCATGCTGTGATGTAACCTGTATTAGACCTTCTACACCAAATCCTTCAATTCGCAGGCACTCCATAACTTCAACTTCTATTTTTTTTTTAACTTCTACTTTACTAAACTTCTTTTCTACATTCCATCTTTGTGATATTTTTTTTTTACTGTAAAATTTTCCATATCCGTCTGCCTTTGCCTGTATTTCTCTTCGAATATCTTTGGGGCTGCCTTCTTTATATTGATTAATTTGACTTTCTTATTTGCATAAATATTGCACCATATCAAATCTCTCTTTCTTTCTCATGTCCACATTTCTTTTTTATATTGTTGAAATATCTCTAGGTTTTGTTGTTTATATTTTTGCACTTCCTCAGATGCTTTTTTTTCCAAACAGATCAAAGTTTCTTGATCTATATACTGTTTTTCACAAATATGTTGTATTAATGAATGCAAATTTTCATTTGAAACTTCTGACAGTTTTTCTTGCAGAAGTATTTTTCTTTCCTCTAATGTCTCTCTCAATCATTTTGTATATCTTATGTCTGGAAATTCTGGGCTTTTTAAATAATACTAACAATACATAATTTTTTCTTATCCTCAATAGTCCACTCTATCGTCTTTATGGCTCTTCTATGGCCTATCAGTTTTTGTGATTTTTGTGGACTACTACTTCCTTCTACAATAGGGGGGTCATCCTCCCCCTGGGTCTGGCCTGGCCCCGTTGTAGGAATGCTTCTGTATTTTGAGGATTCTACACTGTCATTTTTTCCAGTCCAGGCACCAGTGCACTTACCAGGATTGGGCACTTTTTTATCCTGGGTGTTGTGCACCCAGCTATCTCTCTTAATTTGTGACCTACTTCTGTCCATTATATATGCTATATAAATACAGTGTATATATCAGTGTCTTCTTGGTGACATTTTGTAAAAACAGGGTCCACCTTGCGAAGGTACTCACCAAGACTTGAGGATGAATTCAATTTCAGCACTACTCCTCCCCTTTGCTTGCTGAATTTTCATCTCTCCATTCAGACTCCCTGTATGGCTGTTATTCTCCTTAAGGATATGCATCCAAAATCCAATTCTCTTCTTATTCCTTGACCACCTCCAACTCTTCATCATCCTTTTCCATTTTGAATTACAGCTTTCTGCTTGTGTTATGTATATGAGCTGCAACTGAGCAGCTCTAAAATATACCTTCAAATCAGGTAATCCTAAACCACCTTATTATATTGGAAGGATAACTTATCCCTCTTGACTCTGGTTCTCTTCCCCTTGTGGATAAAATCCTTGAACTCTTTATTAGTTACTGTCCAAAACATCTCCTCTGGTTGATAAAAAAATATGTCTGACTGGTATATAAAACTAAAAGGACTAAAAACATTTCCATTGCTTGTATCTTGCTATCCATATCCAAACCAAGAGCTTCCAGTTTTTGTGTTAACTTTTGTTTGGTGTCTCCCCACATATCCTTAGTTGCCATAACAGAATCCTGTTTAACCCATACTCTCAAATACTTAATTTAATTGTGTATCCATAAATAATGGGTATTGCTGAACCAATTCATGTGTGGGTACATAGTTTATAGCTGTATCAGAATGCTCCACAACACTGAGATGTCCTTTTCTGGTTTTGTCAAGTACAAAATAATATTGCCTGCAAATAAAGCCAACTTCTTACGATCATACCAGTTAAATCCTTGAATTTCTGATTCCCTTCTTTGCCAATGCCTCTAAATATAATGCAAATAACAAAGGGAAAGAGGACAGCCATGTCTAGTTCCTCTATTCAGCCACAACTTAATATCTAGTTATTTTCTTACTATATGCTCCCTAAATTTGGCAACAACCTTTTCTATTTCTGTTGCCTACGTCAGTGTGGTAAATGTTTTTGTGCTCTGGAGTTACTATCAAAAAATGTGTTCGACAAGTCCTGTGAAAATGTCTCACTGGCTTTGATATCTCCAAACCAAGGGAAATCACTGTTATCTATCAGACTGTCCTCAATTTCCAGTTACTTTTACTCATGTCACTTTTCTGAGTGCTTACACTTCAGATGAATATTCCTGCAGGACTTGGCCAATGCCATGTAGCATGGAACGAAGTGCATGTCAGAAGCAGCATACTCCTGAACAGACAGTTGTTATCCTAATAGTTCTCCAGATTAACCTGGCACAGTATTAGATGGATATCCATGCTGTGCTCTGGACCAAGACAGAAAAAACAATGAATATGGAAGTATTTATATGGAGTCTGTTTTTCATAACCTACACAATTATCCTTTTTTAACCACAGTAACACTATCAGAATCATTATCAGATACTTGAAACCATCACATATACTCTATGAATAAAGAAAATTACTTACCTGTTGTGTACCAAAACTTCTGAAAGCAGACTGGACTGACAACATATGAAAGAGCATGCAACTGTAATACTTCAGCAAGAAAGATTTAAAGGCAGCATTGCCTGATTCCTCTCTTATAACATGAACATACTGAGTGAGAAAGATTCGGCTACGGCCACTGGAGGAAGGTACAACTCTGGAAGTTAGCCCAGATGCAAGCTACCTGCAGACAGGATATCCCACTGATTAGGGCTGCAACAGTGAATAGTATGATGAACACAATATATTTATATCTGCAGTGTGTGTATTTGAGTGAATCACATGGGAATATACAGTGAAGCAAGCAGATGAGAGACAAGCAGCTAAACAGTAAAGCATTACAAAATATTTACTGTACTGGTGAATGCCTAAAACAACGATACATTGCATCTATCCTCATCTTGGTTCCTGCCTTCTATTTTGGGTAAAATGTCAAGCAATGAACCAGATAAGTTTGGCAACTCCTGCCAACATAACCTGAACAACAGCATATAAAAAGTTCCCTTACTCCACACTAGACATTCCATTTGGTGCATATATATATATATATATATATATATATATATAGTTTGCAGATTTGCATAGATCTTCTACAGAAACTCCTTTGAAGGAAGATAAAGTCGCATTAATGGGCCATAATCTGTTATAAAGGCTTGTTAACCTACACATAAAATATGATTCAGCTGATCAGTCACACAGAAACGGGTTATCTTCCCATCTTACCTGGAGCAAACAGATATATCCTTTTGTCCTGCCAGTACTGAGCTAAAGACATTACACAAGAGAACTAAACAACAGAAAAAGAGACTCTCATTTTTATTCTGAGAATGGGATGCAACTGTAGACTATTCCTTTGGTTAAGATCACCAGTAGTCATGACTTCAGGTATAAAGAAAGGATTAGAAGCAAGAGATTCACTTTATAAAAAAACAAAACACTAAAGGACTCTTTGCACGTCAGTGCATTTAACTCCTCTCTAATGAAAGGGAAGAAGAAATTAAGATTGGTAAGGCAAGACATAATCCAAAACCTTTAAGTCTATCTGTTAGGATGTCAGTATTGTTAGGGTTGCACTGAAACTCAAAACCTTTTCCAGTCAGACGCACACAACTTCGTAGTGCTGAGTTTCCCTGTGTGTTGCAAAATTTGGCTTTTAATAGAGGAAACAGCGGGAAACTGGAAATGAAAATATCAGCCTCTATGCTGTGAACTGACTCTAAAAGGAGGACAAATGACAGGGTGCTTCCTAGTGAAGGAAAAAATACACATCTGATTTCACTGAGAGAGAGAAGGAAAGAGAATAGCTCTGATGTTTTCGCCATTTCTCTATTACCAGGACACACTGAATTAGAGAGACTGATAAAGTTACCATCATGAGCCAGATGAAGCATTTAACTTCAGTTGTACAATAAGTGCTTTCTGTCTCACAGAAGACTGACCTGCTGTGAACTGAATGTTCAAAGACTAGCCCAATTCTAACAGCCTCATGGCCAACCTGCTTAACTGGTGAGTATGTGTTTCCTTGTCTTTGTTTATTTAAATTAACATACTACTGTGTGAATGCCTGAAGCATCTTTGGGTGCAAACAGTTCTTGAAATCTACAGTAAGTAATTTCACAGCCATCATTTATTTCATATTGCTTTACAAAGTAAACTGAGCTGGAGACCAGCGTCCCTGAAGAGTTAGATTGCCCATGTGTGCTCCTCCACTATATTGCTAAACTTGATAAGGAACTGGGGTTGAAAATAAGTTTGTCCACACATCCATCACCCACCAAAGCAATTCTGGTGTATGATTAGATCAAGAGAAAAATCACTGCTAAAGAATCTGTAATATGGAGTCATATTTTACAATACAAAACCTGGCATTTTGTACCATCCGAATTCTTCATGATGTGACTCAGAATAATGAGAAACATCTCTGCTGAGAGGCATAGCTGTTTGGTCACAGCATGATGGTGATCATCTACTGTATCTAATCCTTGGACAGAAACACACTTTAATGACATATCTATTATCCACACTAGAAACTGTTTACTTTGGGAGGGTGAATGTTTTGACTTTTTTTCTTAAATATCAATCCCAGGGAATCAAAAAAGAGAACCATTATGGCTAAGTAATTCAAAACCATCTCAAGACTGGGCCTGGATAAGGCCATTGCCTACATATGGATAAACATTAATTATACAGTAAAAGACCATTAGTATCCAAAAACCCACACACTGACTGGATGGTCCACTTAGTGTGTCCATTGTAAATTCAATGTATACTAACAGAAACAAGTCCGGCTGCTAAAGTATTTTAGAGTAGCCAGACTGATCATACATACCTCCACTAACTTTTGCAAGCTGTCTTTTCTTCCTTTTGTCCCATGCAGAACTAATTTTGTCGTAAACCACGCAGTGCTATCAGATATTGCAGAAAATACACATACAGACAAAGCTCTCCTTCCTTGTTGCTGCCTCTTTTGCTCTGTACTTTTTGTAACTAATTAATCTTAAATATGCATGTTGATTGGACAGACCAATTAGCATGCTGATTGCAAATGTAAACAGTTATTTTTACTGAACACCCTTTCTCTTTGACATTATGTGGAGAACAAACTTTTTCTAAATAAAATTTACACCAATAAATGCCTTCCTGGAGGGGGAAAACTGCCCTACATGTCCAAAGTCCCCCTACAAGCATCCCTACTGCACAGTACATACCTAGAAAAGCTTTACTATAGACAGTAAATTATAGACAAAAATCGATGCAGAGTACCCAGTCATTTAGACAAAAATTCAATCATGCCCATAGAACATAGAGAGAAAAAAAAGCAATTCATATGGAACAAAGGATCATCTTTTGTTTAACAAAGCCATAAAGGAGACCTGTAAAAAGAACATGAATCTTAGTATGGCATGGATAGATTACAAAAAAGCATCTGATAGATGGTGCAATTAACTGTTGGTACGACACCAATTCAAGTCATTGCCAGCTACAGGACCCCCTCCATGAATCAGGACATCCACTCTGCCTATTTGGATCTACTTGAGTCTATCAAGATACATCCAAACATCATGGTTTTGGGTGACTATCAATCCACTGACTGGATAAATTACTCGTGCTCAAACTCACTTGCCCAAAGGTCCTTTGAGTTTGTTAACTCCAATGTCTTGGATCAGCTGGTTGACACCCCCACTAGGGGTGCCAACATCCTGGACCTGGTGCTTACTAATATGGGGGACCACTGTAGCACCCTGCCTGTGAGGTCTTCTCTGCTGAGATCTGACCACAAATCAGTCTCATTTGAAGTAACTATCTCATTTGAAGTAACTATCACACCTGACCCACCCTAGCAGAAATAGAACTAAAAAAACTTCTCCAAAGCAAATTATAACATCTTACTGGATGGTATAAATAGCTTCACTGCACCTCCCCTCTGAGATGGAACTGGTAACTATGCTGAGTTCTACACCAATGCTTTATACAAACACCTGTATAAGTGCACTGACTTGGCCGTACCTGACAGGATTAAAACAAGCTCCTCAAGGAAGAGCAAACCTGCCTGGTAGACAAATGCCATTAACAGGCTTTACAATAAGAAGAAGAAAGTGCTAAGAGTAAGAGGGAATGAGCAGTAAACTGGAAGTACTCATTCCTCTGCTTAAACAAGCAAATAAGACTTCTTGTGAAGTCCTCCAAAGCAATCTACAAATCCAAATTAGCTTCCTCAACTAAGGACAACCATAAGGCTTTCTTTACGTACATCCATAACCTAAAAGTAATGGCCCAGATTTGTGCCAAACTGATAGTAAATGATACCACATATACTGAGCCTGTGGACATACCTAACCTGTTGGCTGACAGATTCTCTGAAAACTTTAGTCCCCTGTCCAAGCCACATGTACCCCATGACATCCCTACCACCTGTCCCCTACCTTGTATCTCTAAAGAGCAGATCATAAACACCCTCTCTAAGGCCAAAAACACAGCATCTATGGGACTTGATAACATCCCCAGTTGCATCTTACATGGGCTCCAACAAGAATTAGCAAAGCCACTGGGTACTGTTTTCAATCACAAGCTAAGCACTGGCTTCATCCCAACTTAAAAGAAAATGGACACCATTATTCTCTTATACAAAGATGTTGCTTCTACTGACCCTGGGAACTATAGACCTATTAGCCTGACTAGCTTTAGCTGGAAGGCCATAGAGTGAATCATCATGGACCTTATCAATAAAGATATAAATAATCTACAAACACTTGACCCTACTCAATTTGGATTTGTCAAAGGGAGATCATGCCTGTTAAATCTGGGAGACTTCTTCGAGATAGTCACCAAGGCCCTAGGCAAAGGGAAATCTATGCATACAGCCTACCTAGACTTAGCCAAGGCATTTGACATGATCTCCCACTCAGGCATCATTGACAAACTCACCCAGCTAGGTATCAATCCTTATATCATTAGATGAGTTGCTAACTGGCTCACTGATAGAACACATATAGTCAAAAAAGGGGAATCCACCTCCAACAGCAGACCTGTAACCAGTGATGTTCCACAGGGATCAGTACTGGGCCTCTACTGTTAGGAATCTATTTGTCTGAAGTACAAGCAAAAACTAAAGGTCTGTGGCTGACAAAGTCTGCTGATGACTGCAAGCGGGGAGTGGTCACAGAATCTCCAAATTATGTCAAAATCCTACAAGAGGGTCTTACACAAACAAATGATTGGTACCAAAGTCATGGCCTTTAACTTAATTCAAAAAATGTATTATCATCCCTTTCAATAACAGCGATGTTCCTGCTAACTACCACATCAATAACAACACCTTAAGTACACACTCATTGCTGACAGACCTGGGCACACAGGTTGACAACAACCTTACCTTTGATCACCATGTCTCCACAGTGGTAAAAAGGGCATTCTATATAGCTCATCTCATAAGTAAAGGCATTGCCTCGAGAAAAAAAAGAAGTTATAACCTCCCTGTAGTCTTCCCTCATCAGGCCAATAATTGAGTACAATGCCCCTTTTAGTATGTACCTTTCCAAGCACCTACAGCAACTGGAGAGACCACAGAGGTTCCTCACAAGGAATATTCAAGGTCTTCAGCATCTGTCCTATGTCGATCGTTTGAAATCACTGTCACTTTATTCTGTTTCATACAGACTACTCATAGGTGATCTCTGCCTTGCATGTAAGACAATCTCTCACCCTGCTTTACTCGAAATGCTGCATATCCGTAAGTTAAATGGTACACGGGTTACTCACTCTAAAGAAATTAATCTGGTATGAAACATTAATAGAACTTGCTGGAAGGACAGATGTCTCTCCCACAGGTAACCACACCTTTGGAACAGACTCCCATTTCACATCAAACAGTATCTCATTGGTCCTCTTCAAATGCAATCTGGACGATTGGATGGGTAACTGTAAATTCACCACAGGGGGGCTCCACCTGAGTCCCTTCTTCAACAGAAGCAATAGGTGCTGATTGTGGATATAAGAACAGAACTTGGCTAGGCTTGTAAGGGCCCTGGAGTCATTAGCCTAGTAACCTCCTACGACTCTATAGTATTCCTCACTCATGGATTACAGAATTTTTACAGCTGTACAAAATCCATCACGCATTGGTAAATTTTATTTCAGTTACTATGAAGAAATGACAAACCACTTTGCAGTTGAACCACAAAAAAGGACAAACTGCTATCTAGGATTTGAAAATCCAGTGTAGAACATTTCACCATGATTCCTTGTCACCATTACTGTTTTGTATTTCTTTCAAGCTGTTTACTCAGCCTACATCACAGATTCAGTCTGACTCCAAGAAAATCATAAAGTGAAAGGATATCTCATTTTTTTGTGAATGAACTAAAACTATACCGTTCATCAGATAAACACCTGCAAGGACAGCTACAAGTTGTTAAAGCTTTCTCAGATGACACACATGTCATTTGGTCTAAACAAATGTGCAAAAGCAACATTTGAAAGAGGAAAACCGAAGACTTGAGAAAATATAAAACTTGGGGAGGAATGTGGTACAATAGATATGGAAAAAAGGAGTGTACAAATATGTTGCACTAGATGAAGGGGCATTGATACAGCATGAAAAAATGAGAAAACACTCAGTAAGAAATATTTTAGAAGACTAAAAACTGGAAAGTACAATGGCATTTATGAATAAAGTTCAAGCTATAAATCAACTTGTACTTCCTGTTTTAAATTATAGCTTTGGGGTAACTGGCCATAAAAAGAGCTGGATAATTTTGATAGGAAAACAAGAAAATTGCTCCATGCCCATCAAATGATGTACAAGAACCAGTGTTTGTCAAGAGTATATATATCCATCAGTCTGAAGAAGGCATGTGTCTCCATGAAATCAGCTATTCATATAGGTTGATGATTGTGGGATTGCATATGTATTTACTGACATAATCAGATCCAAGCATATTGAAAGTACTAAAACATGAACAAAATAATTCTAAGATGACCTCTTTACTTAGGTTAGCAGAAACTTTTAGGGAAAAAGCAGGCATGGAAATCCAATCAAATGTAAATAAAAACTAGATTGCAACGGAAAGTGCAAAAAAGCAAAAGAAAGAATACAAAGAACAAGACCAGGAAAAAAAAAAGAGATAGATGGAAAGATCATAATTATAGCAAGACATATAGAGAAATCTGCTGGAACAGCTGCATGTTAACCAAGAGTTGTTGTGCTAATGGCTTAGAGGGTTGAATTTAAACCAAGATGAAAGGTTAATATGGGCAGTCCAAGACAGTGGATTACATACTAGATGGTTTATAAAATCCACAGAAAAGACAGGATATACAAACAAATGTAGGTTTTGGAAGTAAGGAATGAGAAACTGTTACATATCTTGTTGCAGGGTGTGATACACTAATCACTGAAGGTTTGTATACTGAAAGATATAACAATATGGGAAGGTTACAAATACAAAAAACAGCAAGCAGATCCAACAGGAAATCAAATGGTGGAAAAGCAATCATCCGACTGCACGGCAATGTAAAACACAAAAATGTTTAATAAATCCACATCAGGTTACAAACAGCAAGGATTGAGCGCTTTCGTCTCCACCCTGGAGACCTCTTCAGAATCAATTAAATCTTCAGCATCCCCAAAATTCACAAATGTGTAAATGATCCCCCCATGAGACCTATCGTGTCAGCACAAGGCTCAAAAACACAACCATTAGCAATATACATCGACATTAAGCTAAAAGGATATCACTTGAAATACCAGCACATATTAATTGATTCATGGGACTTGCTAAGAAAAATAAACAATGAGAGTTACAATGACAAGATTATTTTTATAACTATTGATGTCAAAGATCTTTTTACGGTGATACCCCATGTAAATGGTTTAGAATGGTTTGAGAAAACACTTATAGAAATGGACTTTTTAGAACCCGAAGACTTCCGTATTATACTTGAAAACATGGAATTGATACTGAGGAATAACTATATTTACTTTCAGGGAGAATATTATCACCAAATTGAAGGGGTAGCAATGGGAGCAGCTTGTGCACCCATTTATGCAAATATTGTCATGCTTTACTGGGAAAAGAACTGTGTTTTCACATCAGAATATTACCAGCATATACATAGCTACTATAGATTTTTGGATGATATTCTTATTTTATGGAAAGGTCCTGAAAAAGATATTTATAATTTTATTGAATACATTAATAAGAGTACATCATTCCTTAGTTTTACACATGAGGTTCAAAAGAATGTTATTCACTACTTGGATGTTAAATTAATGAAAGATGAAATAACAAAAAGATACACATCTGCTATTTATCAGAAAGAGAATTTCTCAAATGCATATTTACATTTCGAAAGTGTTCTTGTATTGAAAAAGAATGTTGTAAAAGGACAGATGATTAGGGTTTCTAGAATGACAAGTGAAGAGGAAGAGTTTTTAAAAGAATTAAATACACTGAATAACATGTTTTTACAAAGAGGTTATCCATGTGATTTGATTGATGACACAAAAAAGTGGGTAATAACACATAGGAGCACTAGATATGCCCCACTACTTAGTTGTGGTTTACCAAACAGTAACACACTAATTAGAAACGAGACTAACACGTCAGATAATGAAGGGAGAAATGGGAGTCAAATGAAAAACACTCCATATTTGACCCTAACCTACCACAACAATATTGAATGGCTCAAGAGATGTATTAACAGTGTATGGGAAATGTTCATAGCAATGCCTACGAGAGTGATGGCTTTTAAGAATAAATTAACCTACAGTTATAGGAGAAATAATAATTTAAAAAATACATTAGAATATGGAAAGGATGGACCTAGCTATGGTAGTTATTCTACTACTAGTAACAAGAGGGGGACCTTTAGGTGTAACAGATGTCCTCAATGTCCCTTTATAGCAGGTGAGAAGTCGATAAATCTGCCTAGTTTACGAACTACCCTAAAAGCAAGTAAATACAGTAGTTGTTACACAAAAGGCCTGGTTTACTTGGCATATTGTAAATTCTGTTGGTGCTTCTACGTAGGGAAAACAGAGAGACACCTACGTAGAAGAATATATGAACACATCAGAGATATTAATCGTAAGAATGTAAACAATGCATTATATAGGCATTCTATTGTATGTTCTAATGCCAATTTTAAATTCTGGGTCCTGGAAACTGTTGAGCCTCCTGATAGAGGGGGCGATTGGGAAACTAAACTGGCATATAAGGAAATGATATGGCAGCTTAGATTAGATGCGTGCAATGGTAAAGGGCTGAATGATTGTATATCTATTACACCTGCATTAAAATTATTGGCTTCTGATCCAAAGAAACATACCTACACACTATAATACCACTTTTCTTCCTTTTGTACTAGGAGGTTACTTTTCAACTTTTTTCATACACGGTTTTATTACTTAATTATTTTATATTTTTTACACATTATTTATTCAACATATAAATTATATATACTCACAACCTTTTGCACATATTTTACACCATCTTTTTATACCATCTTGTCATTTTACAACATTACATTGTTTCATATATTAACTATTTATTTGATACTATTCTGTACATCACCTTAGTTTTAAATATAATCATTATTGATTCTTATGGGATATATGTTAATTACTACAATCATGTGCATATATATTTTTTATAGTAATTTAATTACATTAGACACTAGTTATATTAGTATGTAATTTATATATTATGTTTTAACATACATATACATATATACATATAAATTTATCTACATGACTATCCATTCATCTATACATATATATATATACACATACAACAGTTATATTTATTTACATTTATATTTATATTTATTCTTACTAGTATAGATGTACACATATTCAAAATTGTATTATAACATTTTTAAATACTATGCTACGATCATGCCACTGTTTTACTTATTTAATTATAAATTTTATACATTTTTACATATTTATATATCAGATATTTGGCATTGTGAATGTGGATGGCACTTTAATAACATTGCTCCTTTCTTTTCATCATATACCTGTATTAACACATAAGAAAACAGCATACGAGTGGTTTTTAACCTATTTTTAACCTACCACGTTACACCTATAAGGGCTTTAGAGATACAACAGTTTATAAATTTTGATTAATTGTGATTAACGTAATTGTGATTAACTTAATTGTGACTAATTGTATTTATTAGTGTGTATATAAAAGTAGCGCCTTTTTCTTGTTTTAATTGAATCTGAAGAGGTCTCCAGGGTGGAGACGAAAGCGCTCAATCCTTGCTGTTTGTAACCTGATGTGGATTTATTAAAAATTTTTGTGTTTTACATTGCCGTGGAGTCGGATGATTGCTTTTCCACCATTGGATTTCCTGTTGGATCTGCTTGCTGGTTTTTGTATTTGTGGTCTTTTGGCTTGTTTAATGTGGCAAGGTTTTTACACTGGAGACTTTTTAAACATCATAATATATAAACAGCAGATTGGCACTGGAAACATGAACTGCAAAGGATTTTGAAAAGGATGAAGTAATTGTACCTCTTAGTGCAAGAAATCTGGACAAAGTCATGACAAAATGGGGGGACAAAGGCCAAAAAATAGGGACAGATTTTAAATATAGCTATTAAAAACTTAGAATGTTAGAGTAACAGGGATTGTGTTAAAATACATTTTCTGAATGACTTAAAGCCTGAAACATAAATGTATTTCATTATTTCGTGACTTTAATCTTCAGATTATCCCAATGAATTGTCAGAAAGCCACACATTTTAAGAGAAATGGGGCAATTTAGAGGTTTGGAAGTAATGATTACATGGGATCACCCATTCCAGTAGCTGAAAAGGTAGAAGCAAACAGATATTGCCCTTCAAGATAAAATATCTTTGATTATTAAAATTGTTACATTCACTGACTACAGTGTCTTATAAACTAAAAGACATAAATTTGTAAAATATCAGGACTTGCAAGCAGAAACTAGAGCAATGTGAAATAAAAAAAGAGTTCCAGTTGTAATAGGAGCAACTGGGCCAATAAAGAAAGCATCTTCAAACATACTCTATTAGCCCCTACTACCACTCCCCTAAATGTCCTAAAAAGCACTAACGCTCTACTTATAGGTCAACTCAATATAAGAAGTGTTAACAAAATAACCCAACTACATGCCCTATTAGACATCTATTCCTTTGACATCTTATGCCTTACTGAAACATGGCTTAAACCTACAACAAAAGACAATGACATTGTCCCTCCAGGCTATAACATTCTCAGACTAGATCGTTTAAATAAAAAGGGAGGTGGAGTAGCCATACTGTTCAAATCTGAACTTAAGATCACATCATTAGATATGCAACCTCCTCCTTCTAATAACTCTGAAATTTTAACCTTGAAGCTCCAAATTAATGCTAAAAAAATCAATATACATGATCTGCTCTTACATCCCCCATGGGAACAATATTAGTACTCTCGAAAACACCCTAAACTGGTTTTCAATGTCCCTACCACAAGAAACCATACTCCTTGGTGACTTTAACATTGATTGGAATAGCTGTACATCTCCCATTCCCACTACGCATATAAACCTCTTTGGCTTCCACCAAACCATTACCTTCCCAGCCAGTATCCACAAACCTAACAAAAAACAAACTACCTTAGATTGGATTCTAGTAAATAAGGACCCCCATCCTTATCAAACAGGTATACTCCCTGACAACATTAGTGACCATTCTCTTACTTACATCACTAGGCAAAAGACCCACTTTCATAATCTAATAGCTTTTAGAACTACCAGAAACAAAAAATATTTCAACCCAAGTAATTTTCAAGCTGAGCTCAAAGCTTGCAATTGGTCACCCCTAAAATACCTACCTCTTGACAAAGCCATTTCACACTTTAACAAAACATTCTTGCAGATCCTTGAGCACCATGCTCCCACTTGTACTGTCAGAACAAAAAATAAACCAGCCCCCTGGCTGTCTAAGGACACAAGGCTAAACATCCAATTAAGGAACAAACTCTGGTCCAAATGGAGAAAAACTAGAAACCCAATAGATCACCTAAACTTTAGACAAATTCGTAATTCTACAAAAAAAATCCATAATCCTTGACAAAAAAAACTTCTACCTCAAATTCCAACAAAACCAACAAAATAATCCGCAAAAGTTTTGGTCAGGTATCAACAAATTACTCCACCCAGGACAGTCCAAAACACCTACCCCCTCAAACCTAACCCAAAACTCTCCCAGCCATATTGCTAACACCTTTAACAAATTTTTCTCTGAAACAGTCCAGTCACTAGCAACCACCTTACCACCTACTTCCACCACTAAATTTCCCTCACTAACCAAATTACCCCAGCCTTTTAACCTTCAACCTGTCCCAACATTTTTAATACACTCCTTGCTTCTTAAACTAAAACCATGTACACCATCAGCTGACCTGCTCCCAGCTGAATTCCTGTAAATCGCAGCTGGTATACTTGCCTACCCTATTTCTATCCTAATAAACAGAACCATCTCTGAATCTTATGTCCCATCCATCTGGAAAATCTCCCATATCATCCCTCTGCATAAGGGAGGTACCTCAAATTAATTATCTAACTTCCGCCCAATAGCCCTTCTCTCCCCCCTTGCAAAAATTATGGAGCGATGCATCCATCGGCAATTACTTCAGTATCTCCTACAAAACAACCTTCTAGATGACTGCCAGCACGGTTTCAGGCCTCACCATAGTACCACAACAGCTCTTCTATCCTTTACAGACTGCATTAATAAAAACAGGAATACTAACCTTCTATCTTTTGCTCTTTTCATGGATCTCTCAAAGGCCTTTGATATGGTTAACCACCAAATACTATTAAGTATACTTGAATCACTTTCCCTTGATCATCAACTAGTAAAATGGTTCCAATCCTACCTTGAAAACAGGAAACAAGCGGTCCTGTGGGAAAACAATCTATCTTCGCAGTTTCCTATCACCCTTGCAGTCCCTCAAGGATCCATTCTTGGACCTCTCCTTTTCACAATTTTCATTAATGATCTAAAAACTTCCCTTCCACAAACTACATGCATACAATATGCTGACGATTCAACTCTGGTATGTGCCGCATCCTCCCCTGCTGAATTACAGGCTAACACACAAACTGTCTTTAGTGGAAAACTGGTTCCATCAACGTTGTCTCCTCCTGAATCCTAAAAAAACTAAACTACTGCTATTTACTCCCACACAGAAATCCCCCTCTATCAATTTCACAGTAAAATCAAACAATGGCACATTAATAGCCCCTGAAACCACCACCAAACTCCTCGGTGTATTAATAGACAACCATCTCACCTTTGACTCACACACTAGTATTAAATCAGAAAATAGAAAACTTGGATTCCTCTACAGAATCAGACCATTTCTTACAGAGTCAACAAAGATCTCTATTGCACAAACCCAAACTAGCAACCACCTACAACAACATAGCTAAATTTGCCATCGGTGCCCCCCTTCCGGAAGTACAAAACCAACTAGTATACCAGCAACTCAATTTTATTCACAAGATTTTACATCATCCTTCAAACACTCCCATACTATGTAACCTAGTAAATTCTTATAAAAACCTTCCTACCCTAAGATCAGCTAAAAAACTACAAGTCGCCACTACTAAATCCTTTAACAAAGCTGGAGACTGCCTATTCTCAAATGCAGTTGGCAATTCCTGGAACAAACTTCCAACTGAGATCACATCCCTTACTTCCACCAACGTTTTCAAAAATCAGTTGAAAAACTTAATTAAAACCAAATGGCTTTGCCCCTGCTCTCAGCCTGACTGATACTTATTCTCCTCTTTCTACTCTAACTCTCAAACTGGATTTCTTTCTGCTGAAACTCCTCTACCTTCCATATATGGCATGTTTAAACTTCTTGCTCTCTTTTTTGTATCTCCCCACTATGCTATATGAAGTTCTATGGATATTAAATATCTTTTTGCTTTTTCTTATATAAATTTTTATTTTTATTTTGTATTTTTTATACTTACTGAAACTGAACAAGAACTATTTCTTTTTTGGCTCTCTACAAAAAAAAAATATTTTTATTTTGTATTTTTTATACTTACTGAAACTGAACAAGAACTGTTTATTTTTAGGCTCTCTACAAAAAAAAAATATTTTACTGGCATTCAATTGTTTACTCATGTAACTATTCTTGTATTAAACATTTTTTTCTTGGGGACTATACAATTATTTTTTTTATAATCTCTATTTCTTGCGGATTATTTGTATAAATGTTTTTTTTTTTCTGTCCTTGTTATTGTCTCAGAGCTTTTCTCCTCGGGCCTGTACTGAAAATGGACATATATCCAGTTAGACTAGCCCGGTCAACAAATGTAAAATAAATAAATAAATAAATCTAAATATGAAATGCAGAGAGGCAGTTCTGGGTACATTTCAGGTGCTGGGAAGAGCACTTGTATCAAATATTAAAGAGTGAAGCAAAACTGATTTCACGAACTTTAATCATGCCCTAACTTAGGAATGGTATGTTAAAACCTAAGCATTTGGAGAAATTAAACCAGACAAGAGCATACACAATGGACATCTTAGATGTTTCACACTACCAGAAGAGCACTAAAGTCTGCTTATACAATGACATTATTTAGAAATGACAAGACTTAAATAATGTCACTCTATAACAGAAATGATCGGATAACATAGGATTTACCCACACAGTTGGCTTTGTTTAAACACTCAGACTTTGTACTCATGATCAAATCACATCACCCATGGGTAAATCCTGCACTACCCACACAGACTCATGGATTACTGTTAAATTACCTGTTTTCACAATGAAGCTACTTCAGGAATTGGAGAACACTATGGCATAAGTGTTTACACCAAAAGGGAGTGTTAATTAATTGAAATGGTCTAGATGCACCCACAGTCTTGAGGAATCTCCTTCATGATCTGTAAATAAGAAATAAATGTCTGCATGCATCCTTCACCACTAATGCTAGCATTCATTTTACTTAAGGAAGCAAGAGTCCAGAGGATTACTGCTATGAATTCTAGCACTTTCAGATGCATGCTTTAAGAGAAAAGACCTAAAGTTGGCCTCTACTAATCTTCAAATCACTTGATTTGTGAAGCTGCTACATGAACCTCCATCAATACCTTTTCAAAACATTATAAATTAAGATGTCAGACTTCATCATGGCAATTCTTCATGACATGCTGGCTCCTCCACCCTAGGTCAGTGTTTGGGGTAATACTACTCTTACACCTTTTTCATTCATTATAAATGTTTCTGCAGAAGTGATCCCTATGGCAAGCAATGTACAGCAGTATGGAACCTTAATACAACAACAGATATTTGAATACTGGAATTGCTGTTGCAGCAAGGACTCCCACCGTCCTCCCTTCTCAAAAAACAAAAGGGGAGAGAAACAGAAAAGAAATAAAAAACAAAAGGTGTAGGAACTCAACCTTGTCAGCATAGTGCACTCATTTCGAATTGCTCATTCCTTAGTGATCTACAAATTAGCAAACTCTGCATGTTTTGGAAGGTCATGACTGCCTCCTGTCAAAGGCATGTGACACAGACATGCTTGGTACTGTCCTATCGCTGATTTCACCAACATTAACTAAAGGTGGTGCAAATAGCTCTACTCTGTCCACCAAACATGAGTCTAAATCTTTTCACCACTGGAAGACCAATCTGTGGAGGGGGTGATCAAAGCACTGTACAGAAGCCTATTAGAGGACTTCTGACTATGGTGAATTCCCATCCATTATGACTGCTACTGTGGCAGTGATCCCCTTATCCATGGGCAGTGATAAGAGAAGGTCCATGATGGATTTTGACTCAAAGGCCACCACCACCAAAAGATGTGCCACAAAAGGCCCTGTAGGATTTCAATAGGAGCACCAAAGCAATTCCTAGATACAGAGGAGGATGGGATGACACCCATTTCTATCTGAACTTTGAAGAATGTCTTCACCATTCATTCATAATCAGTTTCCACAACACTCCTAGTAGACCTACTGGAGGAAACAGAGGGGGGTTTTGAGCCCAAGAACCTGAAAAGCTCCCTTTCCAAAGACCTGCTGCTCTGAGATGTTTTCTTGTGAAAAGACCTATTGTGTATAACAGTAGTCTTGGTGACCATAGCTGTCAACGATGAAGAGCTTGAGAGAGTCTGCTCTGACTGGATTGAAGCTGATGGAAGAGGAGGACAATTTGATGAGCCAGAAACAATAGTAACTGATCACATGTTCTCCTCTTCTTTTCCTATTCTCTAGTCTTATATGTGTCACTATTTCAGTCTTTATCCATAGGTATGAGTCTCCTACTGTTGTAGAGATAAGAACTTTCAAAATCAACTTGTTGCTTCTAACAGGGAATGAGGACCAAAATATTTACACATCTTACACGGGACATGGAAGTCCCACAGGCAGTCCGGGGGGGGGGGGTATGCACACACAAAAAGCATTTTCAGAAGCACAAAGCTTTTTCCACAATTGGTGATAATTAAAACATTTTTATGTGTGAAAGTAATAAAGAAGGAGAAGGGAGGAAATGGAATAGGGAAGATGAAGAATTGCTTAAAAGTAATCACATTTTCCAGTCAAAAAAAGTTTGACCAGAAAATGCTACAGGCTTGGGTAGGCCTCAGATGAAGCACATGAAAGGAGTAAAACTGCATACTGTATCTAAATGTGTTGTACTGGAGAAGCAAATGAAATCTGAGGGTTAGTAGGAGAGCACTGCACTGTGGGAGAGAGGAGGAGCTTGAGTGCTGAAGTGGAAAAGTTGGTTTGAATCTTCTATGAGGGTGAATAACCCAGCAATTGAGATGAACATAGGTTTATAAGAGATTACTAGGCTAACAGCCTATCCGATAAAACTCGATTTTATACAATATATGGCCCCTAGGGGCAAGAGGATGGCATGGATTTGTGCCTGTGCATTGAATATCTTACTGACTGCCACATGCATAAGGGACATAAGCACTACCCCAGGTGTGAATTTGAGATTCCCCATCCATTGATCCAAGCTGCATTTGAAGAGGGCCCAGGAAGGCCTCTGATTTATATGAATAGGAAGCCTGTTCAAAGAAGGAGCAATCACTGAGGCACATAGGACAAAACAGGATCAACCCTGTATTTACTGTTACTTCTATGCACAAATATACATTGTCGTAACACTGATTATTATTGCCAAAGTCAACAATTAAATTAATGATGCTGATGTTGAAAAAAACAAAATGTTGTCTAACCCAGCACTTCACCCATGTTAAAGGCATTCTCTTCATTAGTTAGCATTTTTGTAGACTTTTTCACCTACTGCCTTCATAAAAAAAATTCAACATACCAAGGAAAAGTATGCCAACAGGGCTGTCCACTCCTAAATTTCAAATACTGCAGTTCCGTTGAAAAATAGTAAAGGAAAAGATGAAAAAAAAAATGCTCAGCTCTTATATTTTATGTGCATTATTAGTGGGTGTTACTGTATTGGGAGCTCCATGTTACAAAGCAGGTCACATGGACTCATAAGCTTTGCAGAATGAATTGGCACAAATATAAGCAAAGTGTTTCCAGCTGGATGACCCCCCCCCCCCCTGACTCTAATCAGGTTACTCTCTTGGTTGGTACAGTACAGTCATATAAGCACCTACTGTAAAAGTAGCTGTCCAAAGGATCACTGTCTGCTTGTGCTGATAGTTTTAGTTTATATACAATAACGTATGATAGATCCTAACCTATGATATTGTTTTGTTTTTATCACTTCTATCTTTCTAAGTATTTTTGTTGATCTGTTCCCTCCAATATTCTTCCAACAGTGATACTTCTTAATTGCTTTACAGTTTTCTCAATTCTAGGCTTCCATGGTAGCATTTTATTTCTTCTCTTCCTTTCCCATATTATTCTATATTTTTGTGCTAAGATTTTATGTTATTAATTTAGATTCTCAATAATATATCCTAATTATTTCTGTTATATCACAATAATTTCTCTTAACAATCCTAATTAATATGTTCATCTATTTTACCTTCTTCTTCTTCTTTCGGCTTTTTCCCGGTTAGGGGTCGCCACAGCGGATCACCTTGTCCGCACATTGAATGGCAGTGGAGTTTTACGGTGTTGAGTTGCCAGCCCGGCGCCCAACCTTCCACAGAAGGCACACTCACATGCACACCTAGGGCCAATTTAGAGTGTCTAATCCACCTACAGCATGTCTTTGGGATGTGGGAGGAAACCGGAGCACCCGGAGGAAACCCACGCGACCACAGGGAGGACATGCAGACTCCGCACAGAAGGCACCCCAGCCGAGGATCGAACCGGAGAACCTCTTGCTGTGAGGCAGCAATGCTAACCACTTCACCACCGTGGCCGCCCATGTTCATCTATTTTACCAAACTACTAAAATTTTAGGTCTTATTTACTTTCTATAATCTACTTCTTTCATCAGTCTTAATATGTCTATCCATCTTTATTAAGTCAAACGGCTCTTCTCTTAGATCATTTTATTCTAAGCTAAGAGCACCTTCTTTATTCCCCATTAACTATGGGTATTCTGCATAAAGTACTAGAACATCTTCCTGTGGCATATCATTTTCAGATGCACCCTTCTTCAACTGCTCCTCCTTCATATTGGAGCTCCCCCTGAGCTTGGGCTGATTCTATACTGCTACATTTTTCCAGTCCTGGCACAAGTGCGTACAGCAGGATTGGGCACTTTTTTATCCTAGGACCTATGCACCCGGCTGTCTTTATTTATTTTTAACCTACTTCTCTCCATGATACAGTGCATTGGAAAAGTATTTTCCCCCTTCCTGATTTCTTATTTTTTTGCATGTCTGTCACACTTAAATGTTTCAGATCATCAAACAAATATACATTTTAGAAAAAGATAAACCAAGTAAACACAAAATGCAGTTTTTAAGTGATGATTTTATTTATTAAGGAAAAAAACTATCCAAACCTACATGGCCCTATGTGAAAAAGTAATTGCACCCTAAACCTAATAACTGGTTGTGCCACCCTTAGCAACAACAACTTCAATCAAGCTTTTGCAATAACTGGCAATAAGTCTTTCACATCACTGTTCAGGAATTATGGCTCACTCTTCTTTGCAGAATTCTTTTAATTCAGCCATATTGGAGGGTTCCGAGAATGAACAACCTTTTTAAGGTCATGCCACAGCATCTCAATTGGATTCAAGTCCGGACTTTGACTAGGCCACTCCAAAACCTTCATTTTGTTTTTTTTTTTTAAACCATTCAGAGGTGGACTTGCTGGTGTGTTTTGGATCATTGTCCTGCTGCAGAACCCAAGTGAGCTCCAGCTTGAGGTCACGAACTGATGGCCAGACATTCTCCTTCAGGATTTTTTGGTAGAGAGCAGAATTCATGGTTCCATCAATCACAGCAAGTCATCCAGATCCAGAAGCAGTCCCAGACCATCACACTACCACCATGTTTGTCTATTGACATGATGTTCTTTTTCTGAAATGCTGTGTTACTTTTACGTCAGATGTAACGGGGCGCATACCTCTCAAAAAGTTCAACTTTTGTTTCGTCAGTCCACAGAATATTTTCCCAAACGTCTTGGGGATCAAGATGTTTTTTGGCAAAAGTGAGACCAGCCATTATGTTCTTTTTTGGTCAGCAGTGGTTTTCTCCTTGGAACTCTGCCATGCATGCCATTTTTGCCCAGTCTCTTTCTTATGGTTGATGTTATGAACACTGACCTTAACTGAGGCAAGTGAGGCCTGCAGTTCTCTAGATGTTGTTTTGGATTCTTTTGTGACCTCTTGAATTAGTCGCTGCACTCTTGGAGTAATTTTTGTAGGCTGGCCACTCCTGGGAAGGTTCACCACTGTTCCATGTTTTCTCCATTTGTGGATAATGGCGCTCACCATGGTTTGCTGGAGTCCCAAAGCTCTAGAAATGGCTTTGTAACCCTTTCCAGACTGATAGATGTCAATTACTTTGTTTCTCATCTGTTCAGGAATTTCTTTAGATTGCAGCATGATGTCTTCCTTTTGGGATCTTTTGGCCTACTTCATTTTGTCTGACAGGTTCTATTTAAGTGATCTCTTGATTCAACAGGTCTGGCAGTAATCAGGCCTGGGTGTGGTTAGTGAAATTGAACTCAGCTTTCCCAAAAATGTGATTAACCACAGTTACTTCACGATTTAACAAGGGGGGCAAATACTTTTTCACATAGGACCATGTAGGTTTGGATAGTTTTTTTTTTCCTTAATAAATAAAATCATCCCTTAAAAACTGCATTTTGTGGTTACTTGGGTTATCATTGTCTAATATTTAAATTTGTTTGATGATTTGAAACATTTAAGTGTGACAAACATGCAAAGAAATAAGAAATCAGGAAGGCGGCAAATACTTCTTCATTGCACTGTATATGTTGCACAAGATAAGGAGTATGCATCAGTGTCATCTTTGTGAGATTTTGAGAAAACAGAGTCCAGCACATGAAAGTAATCACCAAGACTTGAGGATGAATTCAGTTCCATTAACACTACTCTCCTTTTCCTGCTGATTTCATTGTCCCTCCATTCAGACCCTTACAGGTCACCATATACAAAATCTTTCTCATTTAGCAACACAAGATTTTCTTGTAGCAAGTTCCCTACCCTCCTGTAATAACCTATAGCATATCATCTGAAAGTAGGTGCCTAAAAGGTTTTAGAATCCTATCTTCCAGAGGGAGAGATTTTGAGTGTGGAGATTTGGATAAATCAGAGCACCTTTTGCTGTGAGCAAGTCCATCCTTTGAGGAAATTTGTGGTGACTGCCCTAGGCCAGAAGAAAGAGAAGGGAGGAACCAATACTGTTTGGGACAGAAGGGAGTTGCCAGCAAGGCATCTGGCTTGTCCTTCTTGATTTTCAGGAAAATCTTGGAAATCAGAGGAAGAGGGGGAGGGATGGCATAAAGGAATCTCTCCTTCTAGGAAAAAGATATGGCATTCACTCTCTAAGATACATAATCCATGAATAAAACACCCTGAACTGCCTCTTCTGATTGCAGGCAAAAAGATCTATACAAAGAACCCTCCCCAAACTGATGGCCAATTTGTAGGAAAACATCTCACTCATGTAATCTACCAATGAATTTGTTCTCAGTGGGGTGTAAACTTCTTGAAGAAACACATAGCACCACAGACTATGTTTCAAGTAATCACTGCCAACTTGCATGGTGGCCTGATCATATCTGCCTTGCTTGCTTATATGCTACACAACTCTGGTGTTGCCTGTAAATATCTGAAGAGTGCCAGCAAAGCAGAGGTGATGCAGGGCTTGCAGAGCTAGAATTACTGCATTCATTTCCACAACATTTATGTGGTCCTTCTTGTCCTTTTTGGACAATACACCTTGGACTTTTGCATTCATGGAACAGGCTCTGCAAGCCAGGTCTGAAGTACCTGTAGAGAGCTCTTGGAAAGGGAGAGGAGCTAGGGCAACCCTGGGTTGAGAGATATTGGAATAATCCATCAAAGAAGCTCTCTTTTGATGAATGGCAAGAGAAGAATTTATAAGTCTGAAATGTGACAATGCTGCATCCAGACTGATCTGAAATATTACTGAATCCTGATACATTATTGAATCATCCTCATGTGGAGTTTGGCCCAAGGACACATGTGAGTTGTGCAGGCCATAAACCTCAGGGCTCTCAAGATCTTGTTTGCAGAGGTCACAAATAAAGCAAGAAGAGATTGAAAGCATTTCTTTAAGAAAGACACCTTTTTCCTGAGGAAGGCAGGCTGTCATTGACAACTGCATCTGCAACCCAGAAATACTAGATACCTGGAGGGAATCAGATTGGATTTTTTTAATGTATAGGGTGAATACCAGAGAAAGAAGCAGGTTCACAGTTAAGCTCTACAAGGCATTTATTACCTGTAGAAGTCTGAAAAATTTCCAAGTTAGGGAAAACTTGAATTCCCTGAAGTCAGTAGAAAGGAACAACCAGAAGTAGGTACTTTGTGAAAGATCTTGCTAATGTACAAAGCCCATAAGACAAAGCACAGAAATTAAAATGATAGTCAAACAAAGAAACCTAAAATCCTCCAGTGGTCCATATGGTTTGGAATACAGAGACATGCATAGGTTCATAGTTGGTACTAGGCTATCAGCCCTAGGGCCTATACAAGCCTAGCCATAACAATTCCCTGGATATTTATTCCCACAATATTTACTTCCCTGGACCCCTGTCTAGCAGGGTGACTGACATGATCCCCCAGGGTGAATTTCCTATCTCCCATTCAATCGTCAAGGTTCCTTTTGAAGAGGTCTAATGAGGTGCTCTGCTTGACATGTATGGGGAGTCGCTGGGTCAGGAACCTATCTCTCCAGCATGTTTTGTTCATTGTGATGACAAGGCTTGGATCCCTGGAGTGTGTGGCTCTGAGGGATTGGGATTTCTTTAAGTAGAGCATGTCAAACAGCTCAGGGTTTGACATGGCCTTGTGTGTTAAGCAGAGATCACCTCTGAGTAGACGATAGACCACAGAGTATAGCTGGAGTTTTTTTTTTTAAGACGGTCAGCATAGGGCATCTGCTTTAGGACTGTGATTCTTTTAGTGAGGTATTTCTGCGACCTTTCCAGCTGTTGCAGATGTCTTGTGAGGTACATACCAAACAGGGCGTTGTACTCTATAATGGGGGATGAGTACAGTGGGACAATGACCTCCTTTTTTCTGGATGAAAAGCCCTTAGTGATGAGGTGTGCCACATAGAAGGATTTCCTGATTGTTGTGGCGATGTGGTTATAGGTTCATAGGTAGGTACTAGACTATCTACCCAAGGGCATTTATAAGCCTAGCCAGAATGTGTTGGCTTTCGCCTCCCTTTTAAATTAGTTTCCTGGGCCTCTGTCTAGTAGGGCCAGTGAAGTGATCCCAGGGGTAAATTTACGATTTCCCATCCACTCATCAAGATTCCTCTTGAAGAGAGTCAGCAAGGGGCTCTGCCTAACAAACTGGGATTCTATTCCAGAGCGAGGGTAGTCTCTGGGACAGGAATCTATCCCTCCAGCCCATCTTGTTTATTGTTGTGCTGAGGTTTAATTCACTGGAGCATGTGGCTCTAAGAGATTTGGTTCTCTTGAGGTGGAGCATGTCCATTAAATCCGGGTTGGACATGGCCTTATACGTCAGGCATAGATCACCTCTGAGCAAGCGGTAAGCAACCGAGTAGAGCTGGAGTTTCTTCAGTGGAGCTGCATAGGGCATCTTTGGTGAGGTAATTCTGTGGTCTTTCCAGCTGTTGCATGTGCCGAGTAAGGTACATACCAAATGGGGCATTGTACTCTATTATGGGCCTAATGAGTGATGAGTAGAGGGGCACAATGACTTCTCTTGATGTAGAGGTGAACCCTTTCACGATTAGGTGGGCTACATAGAAGGAATTTCTAACCACTTTGGCAATGTGATTATCAAAGGAGAGGTTGCTATCTACCTGGGTCCCCAGGTCCCTAATTACATTTTCCATACCTAGTGGATTACCATCTATGTGGTAATTCGTGGGCACTTTGTTTTTTCCAAAGGGAATGACTATGCATTTTTTGGCATTCAGCTTGAGGCCATGGTTTTGACACCAGGTATCTGTCTCTGTAAGACCCTTCTGGAGGATGTCTGTGTCAGCCAGAGAGTCGATTATGGCCCCCAGTTTGCAGTCATCTGCAAACTTGGACAGCCATAGTCCTCCCATGCTTGCCTGTACCTCAGAGAAGTATATACGTCACAGGACTGAGCCCTGTGGGACGCCACTTGTCACTGGTTTAGAGTCGGACATGGCACCTGCAACTCTGACCATGTGTGTTCTATCCGTGAGCCAGTTGGCCACCCATCACGTGACATAGGGGTTAATGTTCAAGCTGGTAAGCTTGTCTATAATGCCAGAGTGGGGAATGGTGTCGAAGGCCTTAGCAAGGTACAGGAAGGCTGTGTGGACTACCTTCCCTTCATCTATGGCCTTGGTAACGGTTTCAAAGAAGTCAACTAGGTTTAGGAGGCAGGATCTGCCTTTAACAAAGCCAAATTGGGTAGGGTCCAGTGTCTGGAGGTTCCCAATGTCTCTGTTTATGAGTTCCATGATAATTTGCTAAATAGCTTTGCAGACCAGGCTGGTCAGGCTTATAGGGCGATAGTTCCCAGGTTCTGTTGTGGCACCACCTTTGTGGACAGAGATGACTGTTGCTGTACGCCATTCTTTAGGTACATAGCCTGTGGTAAGGCTGAGACTGATCAGTGAATTTAGATGAGGGTTTAGTTCCTTTTGGAGCTCATGTAAGACACAGCCTGGGACACCATCCGGTACCACTGATGCTGTGTTCTTAGCTTTGGAGAGGGATGTTTTTACCTGCATATCTGTGATGTCTGGGGCTCTGCATTCTTCTGGGATGGACACGGGCCCTTTTGGGGGTGAGGGGGGGGGTGAAGTTTGCACTGAACTTGTCCGCCAGGATGTTGGCAATGTCAGTTGGTTCAGTGTATTTTTTGACATTCTGCACTAGCTCAGAGCATATCTGACAGTTGCCACCTAAATTTTTGATATAGCTAAAGAAGGTTTTGTGGTTACCTTTAGAGTCCTTGGCAATTTTTCTTTCAAAACTGGCCTTGGATGATTTTATGAGCGATCGTAGTTTCTTGCTAATATTGATCAGTGATGTCTTTCCTTTTTGGGATTTTGCTCTATCATGTAATAGTTTCCTCCTTCTGTTGTACAGCTTATTTATGGCCAGGGACCACCAGACTGGTTTCCTCTTTTTGGAGGAGTGAGTCTTGGTTTTACTTGGGATGGCTCGATCCATGCATCCCTGTAGATGCTCATAGAATGCACTTGTAAAGGATTCTGTGGATTGGATAGCATCATCCTTTAGCAAGGGGGCTTTGAAACTTTCCACTTTGGTCTTGAGAAGTGTGATGTTTGCTTTTGAAAAGTTTTTCACAGTGGTTTCCTTGACTGGGGGTGGGGTCGGGATGTGGATGTCCAGTATGATTAGTTTATGATCTGATCTTACCAGCGAGGGTTTACTTCTGGCGTGGAACACTGATCCCCCATGTTGGTGAAGATCAGCTCCAGTACGCTGTCACCTCTAGTGGGCGTGGTGACCAGCTGTTCCAGGGTGTTTGAGTTTATAAACTCTAGGAAGCGTTGGGCAAAGGAGTTTGTACTTGAGTAATTCTCCCAGTCAATGTTTGGGTAGTTGAAATCCCCTAATATCATGGTGTTTGGTAGGACCTTTATATTTTCCAGTGTTCTCAGGAATGTTGAATGAGGGTCCTGAGACAAGGTACGTGATCTGTAGCAGGCTATTATCTGAAAAGCAGCTTTGCCTACTGTTAGTTGCACATGGATGGTCTCCGAGGACTCATGCTGTGCTACTAACCTGGAGGTGTGGGTATCCTTTATGAAAATGGATACACCCCCTCCTTTTGTATTTCGGTCCGGGTTTTGGGGCCGAAAGTTATGGTATGAGTTGTAGCCTGGTAGTGCTGGGGTGCTCTCTGGAGCTTTGAACTAGGTTTCTGTTACTGCACAGATATCGATTTGCTCCATGCTAAGGAGTGCCTTGAGTGCATGCATTTTGAGGTTTAGACTTCTGGCATTGAGTTGCATTACCCTCTGTTTTTGGTTTCCTGTGTTGTTTATGGAGGCATATTTGACTTTTGAGCCTTGCCTAAAAAAGGCACTATGGGGGTGGCAAGAGCCTTGGCCAGTATTCAAAAGCCTAAGGGCAAGAGGTGCAAGCCATCGCTGGCGAAGCAGTGTGGCTTGTCGAGCATGTCGTCCCAGGCTGAAAGACACTGGATCCCCTTTGAATGACACCAATAGCTTAGCCAATTGTTAAAACTGGTCATTTTTTCCTCGTACTGTGGCATCATTCTTGGTGAGGTCAGGATGCTAGTCAGGGTCATACCGGCCTGGGCTATATGATCAGAGAGCTCCTCTATGTCTCTTTTCATGTAGTCCAGGGAGGTACGTCTCAGGTCGTTCACGCCAACATGTACAATGACAGATTCATATTTATACCTGTTCTGGAGTGACCTGAGCGCCTGTGTTATGTGGCAGATCCTGGCACCCAACAGGCAGCTCACAGTAACCTTCCCCTTGTTCAGTCTAGTGAGTGGGACATCAGTGTGCCTGACAATAGAGTCACCCATTACTAGTGTATTGGGTGTGTTGTTGTGCCTTATGGGCTGTGGTTACTTGGCACACTGACTTTGTGAAGTATGTGATACGTGGTTTTTGTTTGAGGGTGGAGGTTGCTTAGATGTCTGCTTTGGAGGTCTCTGCTGCTTGGGCAGATTTTTATTTAGAGCCTCCGAGTATGTTTTTGAGTATTTGTGTGTGTTGTTTGCTGGTGCATGTATGACTGATTTATGTGAGACTGGAAGTGTGGTGCAAGTGTTTCCCTTCTCCTCCTGACTGGCTGTTCCAGCCTTGGGTTGAGAGAGCTTGGCCTCCAGTTTGGCTGTATAGTTGCATCTCTCACATACATTTGTGTTTGTTGGAAGGAGGAGAGGGTTGTCTGTGTACATGAGGCAATTGTAACATTACCTCAAGATTCCCAGATTTACCAGCTGGACTGGAGAGTATACCTGAAACTGCCCTTTGGACATGCATGCATGGATAACTGAGCTGTTTACTGACTTCCCGGTAGGGATTGAAATAGGGAGCCTTGAACTATTGTTTAGTAAAGGGGGAGGTGTTTTGTTAGCATTTATTAGTGCTTACTGAGAGCTTGGAGCAAGTGCTTGGCTGTAAAAGAGAAGTTAGAGTGCTTAGTTTGAGAGTTAAACTAGTTCTAAGGGAAAACATGAAGAGCAGACTTCGTGGAGCCTGGAATAGCTAACCGGCAATGCGCAGTGCGCAAAACCATGCAAATGCGGGTTTTAAGGCAGGGAGATGAAAGAGTTAGGAATTAGCCCAAAACGGCCAATAAACAACAAGTTGCTGGGCTGTGACCACTCCTCCAGAGACAGATAGGCTACTCAAAGCCTCCCAGTCTCACTGGTGAACAGAAAAATGTCGTCCTATCCAAGTAAGGATATGGGCAACACAGGAATTTATACCACAGTCCTGATTTCAGCAAAACCTAAAAACTGGACTAGACTAGCTTAGAAAAGGCGGGAAACAAGAATATTTTTTTTTCTTTTTTGGCAGAGATGCAAGAAAGATTCACAAAAACAACTTTAAATGCTTATATCAGGCTAGCACACTTTAGTGTGTAGCCTACAACAGTTAAACTGCACAAAAAAAGACTTTAAATGACTTGTAAAAGTGCGAACAGCAAAAAAACAGTTTTTAGTATGCAGCAAGGAGTTTTTAAAGCTCAGAATTGCCAGAAATCACTTTTCGGCGAGACTAGCAGTCGCAGGAGAAAATGCAGAGAAAAATATACTTAAATCTGTTGAAAGACACTCTTTTTCCGCTCTGCTGCTTGTAGTACTCTGCAGGACACCACAAGGAACTTGGCTGAGTAGTATCAAAGGTGATACCACTGTCCACCTGTGTCCCTAAGTCTCTCATCACACTTTCGGTGTTTGGTGTACTGCCACCTATGCAGTTATGCATGGGTACATGGGTTTTCCCAAAGGGGATAACTATACATTTCTTGGCATTAAGCTTGAGCCCATGGCTCTGGCACCAAACATCTGTTTCTGTAAGGCCCTTTTGTAGAACATCCACATCATTTGGGGTTTCAATAATGGCTCCCAGATTGCAGTCATCTGCGAACTTTGTTAGCCAGAGTCCCTTAGTGTTGGCCTGTAATTCAGAGAAGTAGATGCCAAACAAGGGCCGTCCCAGGACTGAACCCTGAAGTACTCCACTTGTCACTTGTCTGGAGCTGGATTTTGAGTCGGCTACTTTTACAGTCTGGGCTCTGTCAGTAAGCCAGCTGGCAACCCATCGAGAGTCATAGGGATTTATGAGCAGTTTAGTAAGTTTATCTATGATTCCAGAGTGGGGGATAGTGTCGAAGGCCTTGGCAAGGTCCAGATAGGCTGTGTGGACCGCCTTACCCTTGTCCACAGCTCTGGAGACTGATTCAAAGAAGTCAATCAGGTTTTATATTTAAGGCATCCAAAAAGGTTTGGGGCAGAATCACTGGAAGTAATGACTGCAGAGTGAGCACTTTTAATTTTAAGACTCTTAAAACAACTTGATAAGGGACAAATCCATAATGGGTCTCCTTTTTCCCTCTTTTCTGAAGACCAAGAAAAAGCCTTAAATAAAACAATTAGAAGCAGAAAAAAAAAGTTACGTTCTTACCATAATGTTCCATCTGTATCGTCTATCTTCATTCTTCATTAACCTGTGGGTTTCAGTTCTGCCCTCGTAACTGACTCAGCTGCTTCACTAGCTTGAGATTCAAAGCTCAAGCTCCTCCTCCCCACCCATAATAGCCCTTCCCCCCCAAAACACCTCAGATCTCATTTGCTGCTCATCTTATAAGCAGCAAGGTTTTTGGTGCTCTTCAACTCCTCCTTTTTTAGTGTAATTTTCGCAGTAAGTGCAAGTCCTAACCTTCATCTGTCACCTTTCCTTCTTTAATTTGTCTAGTCTCACTGGTATTTTGTGATTGTAGGGTGGATTTCTGTCTAATATAGCCCTTTCCCTTCGTCTGATCTTTCTTCTTTTAAAAAAAAAAAAAAAAAAAAAAAAGACTTCTTTCATTATGTCCGATCCTAAATCAGACAGGGCTGATAAGCCCTCAAGATTTAAGAAAATTACTTCCTGTGGGTATTAGATCCCCTTGTCTGATGCCCACAGGAAGTGCATCTATTGTTTAGGGCCTAGCCATTTGAATAGCTGCTGTTCCATTTGTGTAGGCTTTCACCTGCAAGCTCTTGAGGATTGCTGCAACAAACTTATTCTTAAGGAGTTATTACCTGCTTAGTTCATCAACAGGGGCTAAAACCCCCACCAGGAAGCAAAAAGAGGCCTGGGAACACAGAAAACAATCTCCCAACCAGTCTTCATTCTCATAATTACAGCCTGCAAAAAAGGTGCCTAAACCCTCAGAAACAAAGTTTTTGGAGCCATTCACCTTGGTTCAGCCAGTTACCTCTCCTCCCCAAACCTCGCTTTCCAGTTCAGAGCAGATTGTCTTGGTTCAGAGATCTCCACTTCAGGAGACCTCCTCAAAAAGGATGTCTAGACTTGTTTCCACTTCTTCCTCCATCAGATCTACTCAGAGACTTTCAGACAAGGATGTTGGTAGATTGATGAGGTAATTTCTTGAAGCGCAGATTCAGATGGGGATTTTGCCTGCTCCATTCCCCTCTGGAGCCATGAGATTGTCCTCCTCCTGACCTGTGGCTCCTTCTTCAATCTGACCTGTGGTTTCTGAGTCATTGGTTCTGTTGGTCCTGGGAACTGGGATGTCGGATCCGATAGTCATCATATCTTCACCTCTAACTACCTCCCCAATGTGGATGGTGCCGACAGTGTCAGGTCTGAGTGCATCTCAGAGCTGCAGCCTTAACATTGGTTCCAGGGGGATGACTTTAAATCTGAAGTTTTCTGAGTTGTCACTTCCCACTGACACCTCTGCTCCGACTCTCTCTTCGGAGCAGGAGGTTCAGGGCTCATGAGGGTTGTCCACTTCAGTGGCCTCGGCCCCAGGGGACTGCCCTCTGGCAATCAGAGCCCTTCTGTCTTTGAAGTGGTGGAGATGGTCCTCTCCCATTCTAGAAGACCCTCAGTTCTCGCCTCTGAAGACCTTCCCTTGTCTTGACTGAATCTGTCTCTGAGGCTTCTCATCTACCATGTGGACAGCTAGTCCCAGGAAGCCTCCAGACTGTCCCATATGTGGAACCCCACATATCTTCCAACACCTCCCTGGAGCATCCCACAGAGGAGGTTCCTTGGAAGAGACTATGCAAGAGGAGGCACACTGATTCCAGGAAGAATATGTCACCATTGATACTGATTTTGAGGAAGGGGAAGTTTCCCCAAAATCTCCACTAGATGATGTCTCCTTTTAAGACATCTTAAAAATCCTCCACCAAAGAGGTGGATGTCTTCCCAAAACCCTCCCCAATGGAATCAGTTCTGTTGCAGGCTTAGGATCATAGGAAGTTATTGGCTACTACCCTTGAGACTCTTAAAAGCCTAGCCAAGCATTTAGCCCATATTTATACAAATCAGCACCCAAAGCCCCTGTCCAGCAGGGACACAGTTGGAATTCTAGGGGTGCATTTTCTACTTCACATCTAGTTATTCAGGTTGCTCTTAAAAAGGGAAAATGAGATACTCTGCTTGACGTGTGAGAGGGAGTCTATTCCACAGATGAAGAAGTCTCTGGGAAACAAATCTGTCCCGCTAGCAAGTCCTATTGATGTCACAGACCAGGTTGAGGTCGGGCTTGTGGGTTACTCAAGTGGAGCTTGACTTGTGGATATGCAGCAATCCCATCAAGGTGGGGTATGAGATCGCTTTATATGCCAGACAGAGGTCACCTTTGAGGAGTCTGTATGAAACTGAGTACAGGGACAGGGCTTTTAGCCTATCTGTGTAGGGTAGATGTTTGGGGCCCTAGATTCTCCTGGTGAGGAACCTCAGTGGCCTCTCCAGCTGCTGCATGTACTTTGCGAGGTACATCCTGAAGGGGGTGTTGTACTCAATAACTGGCCTCATAATGGAAGAATACAGGGATGTTATGGCCTCCTTGTCCCTGGATGAGTTTCCATTACTTATGAGGTGTAACATGTAGAAAACTTTCCGTACAATGGAAGCAACATGGTGGTCAAAAGTCAGGCTACTATTTACCTGGGTGCCCAAATCCCTCACGACTAATTGCGTGCTCAAGACGTTGTTAATGTGATAATATGTGGGAACATCACTCTCCCCAAAGGGGATGATGATGATGATGATGCATTTTTTGGCATTCAGCTTGAGGCCATGTTTCTGGCACCAGTCATTTGTTGGGGTGAGACCCTCTTGGTGGACTTCCACATCACTTGGGGAACTGATGGCCATGCCCAGCTTGCGGTCATCTGCATACCTGGTTAGCCATAGCCCATTGGTTTTGCTCTGCACCTCATAGAAGTATATCCTGAATAACAGAGGGCCCAAGATGGATCCCTGGAGTGCACTACTTGCTACGGGTCTACTGTTTGAGGTGGCTTCCCCTATTTTGATTAGATAAGTTCTATCAGTTATCCAGTTTACTAACCATCTGGTAACATATGGATTGATGCCTAGCAGAGAGAGTATCTATTATGCCTGAGTGGGGAATAGTGTCAAAGGCTTTGGCCAGGCCAAGGTAGGCAGTGTGCAACATCTTCCCCTCGTCCATGGCTTTGGTGACTGTCTCAAAGAAATCAACCAAATTTAACAGGCACAACCTCCCCTTGACAAAGCCAACCTGTATGGAGTCGAGTGTTTGGAGGTTGCCAATGTCCCGGTTAATGAGGTCTATGGTAATCCGTTCCATAGCCTTGCAGATCACGCTAGTCAGGCTGATGGGTCTATAATTTCCCAAGTGGCTGTCCTCCACTCAGCTGGGGCAAAGCCGGTACTCAGGCTTTGGTTGAATAGGATGCCTAATGGTGTTGCAGGTACATGCCTGAGTTCATGTATGAGGCAACCTGGGATATTATCAGGTCCCATGGAGGCTGTATTTTATGCCTTTGAGAGGGCAGTGATGACCTGTTCCCTAGAGATAAGGGGAAGGGAGTAGGTACTTGGGATGTCCTGATTTACTGATGGGGGGACAGAGAGGTGACATTTTTGCTGAATCTGTCAGCCAGTAGGTTGGCTATATCTACAGAATTTGTGTATGTGGTGTCCTTGGCCACCAGTTCTGAACAGATCTGGGTGCTTCCTTTTAGACTGCAGATATATGTGAAGAATGGCTTATGATTGTCTTTAGTAGATGTGTCAAAGCTGGCTTTAGAGGATTTCACTAGTGCTCTTATTTACTTGTTGGTCCTGGACAGCAATTCTTTTCCTTTTGTTATACAGTTTATTTAATGCAGATGTCCACCAGACAGGTTTACCCTTCCTTGGGGAAGATGATTTTGTCCTGTTGGGTATTCTTGATCCCATGCATCTAGATAAATGCTCATATAGTACCTTGGTGTAGATTTGGACATTGGTGCTAATTTATTTGTTTGACCCTAGCTAGAGGGGGGTCAGGGGAGATGGTGACTTTGAAAGTAACCACTTTATGTTCGGATCTTACCAGGGAGGATGATACTGTTGGTGTGCTGCAGTGGTTACTCATGTTGATCAATACCAAGTCCAAGATATTATCACTACTTGTGAGGGTACTGACTAGCTGCTCCAAGGCATTTGCACTGATAAAATCGAGAAATCTCTGGGAATTTGTGTTCTGGCATGAGTAGTTTTTCCATTCTATGGTTGGGTAGGTAAAGTCACCTATGATCAGGGTAAAGGGTTGAATCTGGATAGATTTGAAGAGGTCCAGATAGGTGGAGTGGGCATCCTGAGTCAAATTTGGGGACCTGTAGCTAGCTACGATTTGAATAGGGGTCTTGTCAATGGTTAACTGTACCTGGAGTGTCTCCTGTGTATCATACTGTTTGACCAGCCTGGAAGTGCGTGTGTCTTTAATATATATCGAAACTCCACCTCCTTTGGCTTTGCTGCCCACAGTTTGGGGTCTGAATGTATGATAGGATGAGTAACCAGGTAGGGCTTGGGTTCTCTCCACAGCTTTCAAACAGATTTCTGTGACTGCACAAATGTCAGCATCTTCCAGGGTTAAGAATGCTTGCAATGAGTGCATTATATGGGAGAAGCAAGGGCCTTTGTCAGAAGCCTGAAGCCCAAGTGAGACAGATGCAGGCCATGTCTAGCAAAGCACTGTGATCTTTCGATCATATCTTTCCAGGCTGTCAGATACTGGATCCCCTAGAATGACACCAGAAACTAAGCCAATTGTTAAAGTCAATCATTTTTTGTTTGTATTGAGGCATCACTCTGGTTGATGATAGAATGCTGCTTAAGGCTAGGGACATACCCACCTGGGAGACACATTAAGTGAGCTTAATCATGTCTCTCTTCATACAGTTCAGGGAGGTACATCTCAAGTCGTTCATGCCAACATGGACTATGACAAAGTCATAACAGTACTTGTTGTTGAGAGACTTGAGTGTGTGTGTGATATGGCAGATTCTGGCACCTGACAAATAACTAACCATGACCTTCTCCTTACCCAGCCTGGTGAGAGGCACATCTGTGTCTCACAATGGAGTCTCCTATGACTAATATGTTGGGTTTATGGTTAGGTCTTAATGGTTGCGAAACACAGGAGTGTGGACTATGCGTGATATGTGTTGTGGAGGGTTCTGGAGTTTGTGTTTTTGCCTCTGAGGTCTCCTTTGTTTGGGTTTGTTTTTGTTGAGAACCTCCACATATGTGGGTGGGTGATGTTTGAGGTGTAGTGATTGTGTTGACAACCTTCTCAGTGCCAGATATACTGGCTTGTGAGGGAGAGAGCATAGACTCTAGGTTCTTAATGTAATTGCATCTCTCACAAACTGTGTCCCTAGGTAGTAGTAGTAGATGGTTGTCCATGTACATGAGGGAGTTGCTACACTGTCTCAGGATGCCCATATCAACCAGGCTGGCAGGAAAAACCATAAGAAATTGTCCATCCATATTTGTCAGAATCTGAGGGAAGAGAGGTCAGGGAAAGCTAAGGGGTAGGCCTAAAGCCCAAGTGCTTAAACCAAAACTAAGAGGCTTAGAATAACACAATTTAAACAGGCTAAAAACAAGCAGTAATAAATGCAGCAAAAAAGATGCAATTGAAAACTTTAGAGAACAAGTAGCAGACAAAGAAAGATTAATAGAGTAGGAGTACATCCTGGGTGCCCCTCCAGCAGATCCTTTCCTTTACTTGGCGTCTTCCAGGGCATGGAAGGAACTGAATACAAAAGAGCCCATCCCCAAGAGCACAGACAAAATCTTGAGTGCTCCCCATGACAAACCTTTCTGGACACAGGGTATTCTGATTGATGCCATGGTTGTTGCGGCAGCCACCGGAAAGGAGCTGGCCCAAGTGAGCTCCTCTGTCTATCCTCCAAACAGGGAGTTTAGGGCTTTGGACAGATTTGGTAAAAGAGTTTATGCCTTGGCCACTTTCTCCTTGAGGGTGCTAAACTACCTTTCCCATTTTACGAGACTACAGAGGGACTTGGTCAAGGAACTCTCTTGCTCTACCTCAGGGTCCTTGTCTGCAGAGGATCAGGTGGGTCTTCTCCTCCAGAATGGTCACCTTCCAATCCCTATCTAATGCATCCATGAGGATGATATCCCATGCATAAGTAGGTACCTCAAGAATGGCTGGCCTGGTTCTGGCATTCTCATAAGGCATCATGCCTGGATGTGGCTGTCTGACTTTGCAGAACTTTTCAAGGTGTCCTTCTTCAATGTGCTTTTTAATGGATCACTTTGTTTGGGCCCACTGTTTGAGAGACACACTTCCTCAGTGAGAAAGATGGGAAGACCTTGTCTGCAGTCTGGATATATTTTATTCTACCCCACAAAGGTCCTTCTCCAGGAACCAGCATGAGAGTAAAAAGATGTGGTTCAAGAAATCTCAGGGTCATTTCCAGGATTTTCAGGGAGATTTTTCCCCCCAGAGGCAGAGGGGGAAATAACCAAAATGGTAGATGCCACCCACGTGGGTAAGGGGGCCCGCAGAACCAAGGGTCTCAAGAGTCTTTCTTGGACAGACCCCTTCAGCACTTCTGAACAGTAGCCTTCCTCTGGATGCAGTCAGGGACGCTTTTTCTTGCACCCCAAAGCTTAGGAAGCCATCACATATGATCGATGGATGCTAAGGATCATATCCAGAGGATACTCCATTCCCTTTTTAGGGATACCAAGAAAAATCTGTTCTCTCTAATGTATCAATCAGAGGGAGATGGCAGCCAAGGAAATCGCAAAACTTCTGCCAAAAAAAAAAAGTCATCCAGAGGTCCCTCCCTATCAAATCGGATAGGATGTTTACTCAAGGTTCTTTGTAGTTCCCAAAAAGACAGGGTACCTAAGGCCCATTCTGGACCTGACATCCCTAAACAAATTGATAAAGAACACTAAAGTTCAGGATGGTTATGGTTCAGTCCATCCTACCTCTACTGAGACAGAACGACTGGATGTGCTCAACAGATGGACAGGTGCTCCAGAAGGTTTCTTTGCTTCAGGCTGGGAGTCAGTAATTCTCAATTCAGATTACTCCAGTTTGGTCTCACCACAGCCTCCAAGATGTTCACCCAATGCTTGGCAGTGGTTGCAGCTCACCTAAGGCTGCAAGGATTCTAGACATTTCTCTATCTGGGTGACTAGCTCTTCATCGCTCCAACCAAGCATCGTCTTATTCAGGCCAGGGATTACCTTTTACAGCTGGCCCCACACCTTGGTATAACCCTTAATTTGGAGAAATCCAAGTTGGAACCAGTTCAAGTGATACAATTCATAGAAACACAACTAACCACCACAATTTCTCAGCTTATCTAACAGTGGATCGAGTATCAAGTCTGCACCTTCATGTCAAACAAATTCTAGAAATACCAAACCCCCCAGCGAATTTGGTTCTCAGAGCTCTAGGCTCCATGGCAACCAATACACCTCTTTTTCCCACAGCACGTCTTCATATGAGGATCTTACAATGGATGTTAATGGTACAATGCTCCTTACACAGAAACCCTCTCAGCCTTCCCATCAGACTTTCCAGAGTAATGCAAAGAATCTCTATTATGGTGGCTTCATTCTGCAGATGTTACTCAAGGATGGCCCTTCCTTCCCCGAATGCCATGATGACCACAGATAACTTCCAGATGGGGTGGGGGGCATTATCTGGGTTGGCTGGTTCAAGGCACATAGATGTCCCAGGAGACTAACTTGCATATCAATGTCCTAGAGATGAGAGCAGTTCTTTTGGCGTTACATGAGTTACACATCTTTCTTCCTCTAGGGACTATTGTAACATAGATGGACAGTATGTCAGTGGTCTGGTACATCAGCAGAGAGGCACCAGGACTTACCCCCTGTGCTGAGAGTCTATGAGAGTGTGGCAATAGGTGATCTCTACCAACCGCTTTCTAGTGGCAATGCACATTCTGGGAGAGTCCAGCATTCTAGTGGGCAGGTTCAGCCAAGTCCTTCTGATGCCTCACAAGTAGTCTCTGAATGAATCCATGGCAAACATGATCTTCCAGAAATGGGGTCAATCCTGCTGCAACCACTTTGGCTCCCCTCACAACAACAAATGCAGCAGGTGCTTTGCCTTAATACCTCCTCAGGGACAGTCCCCAAGGGATGGTCTAGTCCATGCTTGGCCTCCCAGTCTATTTTATGTGTGCCCCCGTTGCCCCTAATTGCCACGTTTTTGCAGAAGGCATCCAGGTTGAAGAGGAAAATCTTTTCATTGCCCCCTTCTGGCCTCAATAAGTCTGCTTCAGCTATGTTTGGTCTCATCTGATGTGCCCTCCAGTGACTCTGGATCCAGCTCTGGATCTTTTATCTCACACCTTGGGGCACTCTCACCCTGACCTTCAAGGCCTGAAACTAAACGCATGGTTTCTCCAATTCTAATGATGGCCAAGCATCCCAGGCTTTCATCCCCTGTTCAGAATATCTTTATTTCTGCCCACAAAGGAAGATTTATAAGAATAAGTGGAAAAGGTTTTACATATCAGCCCAACACAAACCTACAGGCCCCTTTATGGCTCCCATCCCTATGGTGTTGTTTTTTTTTTGGCTTCTCTTTTTTAACGATGGGGCTAGTTTTTCCACTGTCAGGGTTCAGTTGGCTGCAATTTCCAACTTTCACTTAGGAGAAGATTCTTCAATGGCTTCATCAAAACTTTGTAAAGCTTTCCTTAGGGATACCTTTATACTCTCCCAGTAAGGACCCTACTCCCAATTGGGATTTGACTGTTATGTTGCAGGCTCTGATTTTCCCTCCTTTGGAACCAGCAGCCACAGTAGATTTAAAGTTTCTCTCTTGGAAGATGCTTTTTCTGGTGGCCATTATTTCAGCAGGAAGAATCTCTGCCTTACAGGCTCTTTCCTCCTAATTCCCGTATTTCATTTTTCACAAAGATAGGATAACCTTACTCACCAACCCATCCTTGTTGCCTCAGAAGCTAATATCAATCACTCCATTAACCTTCCTGTTTTCTTCCCAAATTTTTAGAATAAAGGAGACTACACTCTTCATTTACTTGATGAGCACAGACAATTACATTTTTCCTTGGACAGGACTAAGAATTTCAGGAAATGGGAACAATTCATCACATCCTTTTTCAGACTCTAAAAGAGGTAAAGCATTTGCTAAGACCTCTTTGGTGAGATGATTAAAAGACTGTATTTCCTTTTTTTGTTCTTCTAAGAACATCTCTGTAACTGGCCAGATTAAGCCTCACTCTACAAGGTCTGCAACCTCTCATGCTTTTTGGTCAAGAGTCTCTATTAATAACACCTGTGCAGAGGCTACATGGTCTAACCCTCACACATTCATTATTTATTATAAACTGGATGTAATTTCCAGGAATAGGTCTTCTTTTGGCACTGCTGTGCTCTGGAATATCCTTTGGGGTTCATATAGCTGGGGACTCTGCACCACAGGTTAATGAATGAATGAAAATGACAACATAAAATAAAAAAGTTATCATAAGGTTCCATCTGTGCTGTTCATCTTCATTTTTCATTAACCTTTCCCCTGCGGGAACTGAGACCCACAGGTTAATGAACGAATGATAATGACAACATCAGATCCAAAGATATAGTTGCCAGAAGAAATAAATCTTTTAAAATTGATAGAATTAGATGGAGATGAATTTGAGGGCACATTGAAGAATGCCTGATCATCAAGGCAATGAAAGCCATGGCATTCTGTACCCACTTTGCACAGAAAAAAGAATCCAACAGATGGATTCCTAGTGTGTAAGGGATAGGAAAAGTTTCTTAGACAGGTTAAGGGAAGATTGAGGTGGGGAGGGACAGGCAGATAAATCACAAGGAGACTAGTTTGTCATGAAACATTTATTTTCCTATACAAAGATATACTAAGAATTATCTACTTTGTAATCAAATGAATAGCTTCAGTTTGGATATTTTGCAAGTATGCTGTGCACTGCTCTTGGTTAAAAGACCTAAAGAGACTTGAATTTTGAATTCAGCTGCATGGACAACTTAAAAATGAGAAAGGTGCACTATGATATGGTGGCCACAGAACCAACAAACAAGACATCTAATCTTGTTTCTCCATACTAAAAACATTTATAACAAAAGAACACGTTAAAAACAATCCATTTAAGAAGACAAAAAAGACCTGAACACTCTAAACGCTAATGAGAATTTTTATCAAAGCATTATGACATAGTTGTATATACGGTTGCCTGAATCCATTACAATTCATTATTATATAAAAATAACTCTGCTGTACAACAACCATTTTTTAAGGCTAGAAGGAAAAAAGGTACAGAAATGCACAAGGGTACTACAATATTTTGGGGGGTACTAGTCGTGTAGCTATACCTTAGAAACTTGCTTAGGCACTCATGATGAAAGCAATAATATGGGCAATAAAAAAATACACACATGCTTAAGCCAAGATTTTTTTCCAGTACAGATCTTTCCACATGGCAACATAGTAAATTACTGAAATGGGTTATGGACACTACACAGAAAAAAGGCATTTCTGTTTCATTCCGTGACCAATTCAGAAAGTTGCTAACCACTAGTTACATCATATGCTGGTGTGAGTTAAAAAAGCAACTGATGAATTTATGCATTTAAACAACCCATGCAGTTCATTCAGTTTTACCGAGCCTCAAACTCTTCCAGACCACTCTAAAAGATTCTACCATATCTGAAGCTTCAGCATGGCATTCTGAAAAGTAAACTGACAGCTGTCACAGGGGTAACTAAATCTACCACTCACCTGTCGTCAGGTCGAGGTCCACAGTCCAAACGTCTTCAGGAATTCAAATTCTGCATGTGCAGACCAGGAAGACATAAATGATCGGTCACACCACACAGATGCAGAAGGCCTTCTGCATCTGTGCGACCCCGATGCAAAGGGTGTTCTTAAAGAAGAGCGCCCATAAAAAAAGAAAGTTTTTTTTTTTTTTCAAGAAACAGGGCAGCAGAGGTGCTGGTACGTACTAGCACAAAAAAAAAAGCCCTGTAGGTATGTATATATATATATATATATATATATATATATATATATATATATATATATATATATATGCACATACACGTGTGTGTGTGTGTGTATGTATATATATATATATATATATATATATATATATACATACACTTGTGTGTGTGTGTGTGTGTGTGTGTGTGTGTGTGTGTGTATATATATATATATATATATATATATATATACATGTGTGTGTGTGTATATATATATATATATATATATATATATATATATATATATATATATATATATATATACACACACACACACCGATATACGTACATACAAACATGCATATGTTTGTAGATACACACACATATATATATATATATATATATATATATATATATATATATATATATGTGTGTGTGTGTGTGTGTACAAACACACACACACATCTATATATATATATATATATATATATATATATGTACAAACACACACATATAGTTAACCGTATAAAAGACAACCAACTTAATCTAGGAAACAAACTTCTTAAGACAACAAAACAACCTGCTACCAAGACCAATAAATAAGAGCTTTTGTTCACTTTATTTAATGATCTTCTTCAGAAACAAACTATTAAAAAAGCAACCAGTTTATATTACCCATTGGTCTTAACCCACCAAAAAAATCATAGAATGATGTCAGTTCCTAAATGAACCATCTCAACACACACTTTACATTTAAATTTTTGTTGAGACCTGGAAGTACATCTGCATTTAGCAAGATGCCACCTGATTTCACACAGTTCCAAAAAGGTATCAACATCCCCCAGAAAATTATCTACATGTTGTAAAACTAAGAATTTAAAACATTTAAAACCTATACATTTGCTACTGCGCTTAAGCCAATGCATTTCTCTGATCACCATTTTTTAACAGCAGCTAAATGTTCTTTGATCCTGACAATTTTCAGTAGGTCTTTCCTATATAAAAATGAAAACAAATATCATAAAAATTTAAATTAACCACATTCTTACTATGACAGTTATAAACATCTTGAACATAAATAGTACAATTACAGTGAGTAAAAGTATAATTAGTATACAACTGAAATGCTTATTACCAAAATGAGAAAGCCGCAAATACAAAATAACAAAAGTAAACTTTCCAAATGAAATCGTGGTGCAGTGAGGACTGAAAATTTACCCGTTTCTCCAATGTAGTGCAATCTAAGAGTTGGTATAAATAATTTGCAGGGCATGTGGTGGGGGGCACAGCATATCAATCTATATTACACACACACACACACACATATATATATATATATATATATATATATATATATATATATATATATACACACACACACACATACATATTTATATATACAAATATATACAGACACGCACATGTGTGTGTGTGTGTGTGTGTGTGTATATATATATATATATATATATATATATACACACACACATATATATATATATTTAAATATACACACAATTACACACACATATGTATATATATATATATATATATATATATATATACATACACACTCACACACAAATATTTATATATAAATATATACACACACATGTAGAGTTATCTATATTTATATATATAAATATATACACACACATGAATATATATTTAACTAAATATTTCTCTCTCTCTTATATATTATTCTCTTTTACATCATTGCTGGCTGACTTCAGAGTTGTGTACTGTTACTTTTGCTTTACTGTACAGTTTTTCAGATTTCTGCTGAAGGTGTTGGGTTTCCCATACCCACCCTTTCTATTCCTGTCTTGTTGTTTAAATTTGGAGGCTTTTGCAGTTAACCGCCCTCACTGTAGATTTGATCTGGGATAATATCCCCAGTCCCATCTCTTTACCTCATTCTAAATAATCGACTCCTTCTGCACTTGTTTTTAGTCATTTTTAATTTAATTGTATTTTTTAAACTGGTCTAGCATTGCTACATACTCAAGTGTGCTACCTTGCATTGCATTTGAATTGTTTTTACTGCTGTTTTAGCTACTTTTCTGTATATATGTGTGTGTGTATATATATATATACCTTTCTTGCAACTAGTGTAGTCCAGATTCAGATTTGCTGTATCCAGAACTGTATGTAAGCTTCTGAGCCCCCCCCCCCCAAGCTTTCTGTGTTGGAGGGAAGCCTTCTAGCTGATCAGTGGGAGTGGTAAGCACTAGGTAACCTATCTACCACATTAGGAGTGGTTCTGGCCCAGAAACTGTAGTTACTGGCCGTTTGGGCAGTTTTTCCATCTCTCTCAACTTTCTGATTTAAAAGCCCGCATTTGCACTTGTTTCCCCCCTTTCCTGTAACTAGTTTAGTCCAGATACAGATTCTTAGTTTTAGCACTTGAATTTGCTTATTCGTGATCAGCACTTGTTCAGAACTTGTAAGCATTAAATAACCTACTAATTACTACAGCACTCAACCTTCCTTGTTAGCTAGAGGAAAACAGTTTTGGTACTTGCTTAGAGAAAAACAGCTCTTGTACTCACTTTCCTCACTTATCTAGAGGAAAACAGTTTTTTATTCAGGCATGTCCAAGGGTCAGCTCCCAGTGTTCTCTCCTGTCTATCTGACAAATATGGGCATCTTGGGGCAATGTAGAAATTGCCTCATATGAGAGATGCACTTATCTAGCCAAACTGGAGGTAAAGCTTTCTCCAATTAAGACTGACCTTGACAGTCAAGAGGAGAAGGTAAACACTTGCACCACACCACACTCATCCCATAGTCTCACTAAATCTACACCACCAAAATCCACACATAGAAACACAAAAAAATTCACTGAGGCTCTCAATAATAATCTGCTCAAGCAACAGAGACCTCCAAAGCAGAAATGCAAGCAACCTCCACCCCCCAACACAAGCCAAATGACACACAGCCCATAGACTCAGTGTGCCACTCAACCACAGCCAATAAGGCAAAACAACGTACCCAATACACTAGTCATAGGTGACTCTAGAGTCAGACACACTGATGTCCCACTCATCAGGCTAAACAAGAAGGTTACTGTCAGCTGCCTGTCGGGTGCCAGGATCCACCATATAACCCTTGCACTCAGGTCACTCCACAACAAGTACAAATATGACTCTGTCAGTCCATGTTGGTGTGAACAACCTGAGATGTACCTCCCTGGACTACATGAAAAGAGACATGGAAGTGCTCTCCGATCTTGTAGCCCAGGCAGGTATGACCCTAGCCCTGAGTAACATTCTGCCATCACCCAGAATGATGCCGCAGTACAAGAACAAAATGACTGACCAACAATTGGCTAAGCTTCTGGTGCCATTCTAAAGGGATCCAGTATCTGTCTGCATGGGATGACATGGTCAACAGACCATGATGCTTTGCCAGAGATGGCCTGCACCTGTCATCCATGGGATTCCAGATACTGGCTAAGGTTCTTGCTGCCCCTATAGTACCTTTTTTATGTAAGATTCAAATGAAAAATTCACCACCATAACAGGAACAGGCAAGCAAAAACTGAGGGTGATGCTACTCAATGTTAGAAGTCTTAATCTCAAAATGCACTCACTTGAGGCACTCCTTAAAATGGAGAACATCGATATCTGTGCAGTGACTGAGACCTGGTTCAAGGCTCCAGAGAGCACCCCTGCACTACCAGGCTATAACTCATACCACACTTTACGTCCATGTAATCTGGACCGGAACACTAAAGGCAGAGGTGTGTCCATATTCATTAAGGATATCTACACCTCCAGGCTAGTTGCTCACCATAATGCAGCCAAGGTTATCCAAGTGCAACTAACTCTGGGCAAAACTGCAATCCAAATTGTAGCTTGCTACAGATCACCCACCATGCCTCAGGATTCCCACTCCTCTTTTCTTGATGTACTGAAAAATATTAGGGTTCAACCAAACTCCCTAATAATGGGCGATTTCAACTACCCCACCATTAACTGGGAAAACTACTCATGTACCAACTCCTTCGCTCAACGCTTTCTGGAATTCATAAACTCCAATGCCCTGGATCAACTTATCCACACCCTCACCAGGGGCAACAATATCCTAGTTCTAGTCATTACCAACATGAGTGACCGGTGTTCCACACCTGAAGTCAACGCCTCATTGGTCCAATCCGACCATAAGCTAATTGCCCTAGATATCCACATCCTGCCCCCACCCCCCATTAAGGAAACCATGGTAAAAAATTTCTCCAAAGCCAACTTCATGCTTCTTAAGACAGAAGTGGTGAACGTCATGACACCCATGCAGATGGAAAATACGGTTACGACTACTGAATCCTACACAATTGCACTTTATAAGCACTTACATGAGTGCATGGATCATGCTATCCCAAACAGAACCAAGACGCTATCCACCAAAAAAAGGAAGCCAATCTGGTGGTCCCCGGCCATAAACAAACTGTACAACAGAAGGAAGAAACTGTTGCAAAAGAGAGTAAAATCCCATGACTGGAGGCGCTCCCTGGTCAGCCTCAGTAAGAACTGCGATCCCTGATAAAATCCTCCAAAGCTAGTTATGAAAACAAAATCGCCATTGATTCTAAAGACAACCACAAAGCATTCTATAGCTATTTCAATAATCATAATGGCAACACTCAGATCTGCTCTAAGTTACAGCACAAAGGCACTAAATATACAGACCCAACTGATATTGTCAACATCCTGGCAGATAGGTTCAGTGCTAACTTTACCCCCCTCTCACCCCCTAAAGAGCCCATCTCAATACCAGAAGAATGCAAAGTTCCTGTAATCACGGCTGCACAAGTAAAAAACACACTATCCAAAGCCAAGAACACAGCATCCATGGGACCAGACAACATCCCAGGCTGCGTTCTACATGAACTACAGAACGAACTGGCACCCCACCTAAGTACCATGTTCAATCATAGCCTCACCTCAGGCTTTGTGCCTGCTGAATGGCGCATAGCGACAGTTATGCCACTCCACAAGGGGGGAGCCACCAAGAACTCCAGGAACTACCGCCCCATTAGCCTGACGAGCCTGGTCTGCAAGGTCATGGAACGTATCATCATGGAACTTATAAACAAAGACATTGGTAATCTCCAAACTCTGGACCCCACCCAGTTCGGGTTTGTAAAAGAAAGATCATGTCTCCTAAACCTGATAGATTTCTTTGAAACAGTCACCAAAGCTGCAGGCAAGGGTAAGGTGGTTCACACAGCCTATCTAGATCTTGCCAAGGCTTTTGACACCATTTCCCACTCTGGAATTATAAATATACTCACTAAACTAGGTATAAATCCCTATGTGACAAGATGGGTTGCCAACTGGCTCACTGACAGAACTCACACTGTGAAAGTAGCAGACTCCAAATCCAACTTCAGACCAGTGACAAGTGGAGTACCACAGAGTTCAGTCCTGGGTCCTCCCCTGTTGCCTCAAGCTCAATGCCAAAAAGTGCATTGTCATCCCCTTTGGTAAAAACTCTGTACCCATGAGCTACAACATAGGCGGTAGTATATTTAACACCGAAAGTGTGATAAGAGATCTTGGGACACAGGTGGACAGTAGTCTCTCCTTTGATAATCACATCGCCACAGTAGTCAGTAAACCATTCTACGTGGCCCACCTCATCACAAAAGGTTTCTCATCCAGAAAAAAAGAGGTCATTGTTCCCCTCTACTCATCACTCATTAGACCCATTATAGAGTACAACGCCCCTTTTGCTATGTACCTCACAAGACATCTACAACTGGAAAGGCCGCAGAAATACCTTACAAAGAAGATTACCGGCCTCAAACAGATGCCCTACGCAGACCGTCTCAAAAAACTCCATCTTTACTACGTCGCATATTGCCTACTCAGAGGTGATCTCTGCCTAACATACAAAGCTATGTCAAACCCAGAGCTGTTGGACATGCTCCACTTAAAGAAATCCCAATCCCTCCGAGCTACATGCTCTAGGGACCTAAACCTTGTCACCACAATAAACAGAACATGCCGGAGGGATAGATTCCTGTCCCAGAGACTTCCCATACTCTGGAATAAACTATCTATCTATATCAAACAAAGCTCCTCATTAGCACTCTTCAATAAAAATCTTGATGATTGGATGGGAAATAGGAAATTCATCCCAGGGATCACCTCTGCAGCTCTGTTCAACAGTGGCACAGGAAAATAATTTTCTTGGGTGGCAAAAGCCAGGGTACCTTTTTGGCTGAGCTTGTATAGGCCCCAGGGTCGATATCCTAGTACCTACCTATGAACCTCTCTCTCTCTATCTCTCTCTCTCTATATATATATATATATATATATATATATATATATACAGACATGCATATATATATATATATATAAATAAATACATGCACACATATACATATATGTCTGTGCCTTTGACCAGAGGCTAACAAATTAAAAGAAGGAAATTACAATGGGATATCACCAACTTCAGATTGGGCAATGTTTTTAACTGGCCTAAATGCAATCCAGTGAAATCTACACGAAACCCAGTGTCAAACCATTGTAGATGCTAATAACGTATCAGCCCTTGACCCATTAGACCTGTCAATACTGGGGAGAGAATCCTCTGCCAATTACAGAACCACAGATGAGGAAGAGGAGCTACCAGAACAAATGGAAGCAACAGCAGAACATGCAACTGATAACACTAAGCCAACTGAAAACCTGAGACCAAAAACAAACCCGGTTTTTGAATACTTCTTATATTTTAACCAGTGATGAATACTCATGCATTAGCTAAGGGTCTTAACTTCGTACCAGCTAAGCAAATACATACAGCTAAATTGCTGTTAGAACTAAAACAACTCACCAGATCATTAAACCTTAAAATGTTTGGCAATTCAGAATATACACAAAATGTACTCAATAGTAGTAGTACTTTTTTGCCAAACCAGAACCCAATGGTATCAGCATTTGAAAAAATAGAACAGGACATCTATAACTTAAGCAAGACTGGTGGTGTTTCTAAGTTCTTTAATTTAACAGCAGCAGAGATTGAAGCACTCCATTCTTTAATCAATAATAAGGAAATAGCAATTAAACAGGCTGACAAAGGAGATGGAACCAGGTGGTAATGGACACAGACTATTATGTTACTGTGATGAACCGCCAACTTAAAATGGATGAATTTAAACAGACTGACCAACTTGTAATTCATAGGATCATCATTGAGGTCTCAAGAAAACTACAGGAGATGCTTTCTTTAGGACATACTGATGAATTATGTAAATACTTGCATACAATAGACTTTAAAATTCTGTTTGTTTATGGAATCCCAAAATTAGAAAAGTCCACCACTGTGCCTCCGTTAAGGCCCATAGTGTCATTTCATGGGTGGGTCATGTAACCCGTCTCGAAATACTTAGATTTTGAACTTAAACATCTTTCAGCAGCATATACTCTTGTAAAAGATTCTCATGATTTTATTCACCAACTGTCAGAGTGGACCACCTCAAACAGTTATAAAGGACTTTGTCTTTTCCACCTTAGACGTACATACTTTATTTATAGTGATTTCTAATGAGTATGGACTCACAGAAGTTAAAAATTTTCTTCTTGAGTTTTCAGACTTTACACAGGTTAAAATTAATGTGATATGTGAGCTGCTGACACTTGTACTAGTACTAGTTAATAATGTTTTAATTTTCCAACAAATGAAAGATGAAAGGTGTGGCAATGTGTACCTATGTGGCCAACATCTACACCAACACTGTCACGTTTCAATGGGAGAGGTCCCAATTATTTAATGATATGAACCCATATAGAGCTATAATATTATTTTATAAATGATTTGTGGATGACCTCTTCCTTATCTGGCAAGGCTCTGAGGAAGTCAGTTATATTTTAAAACTGATGAAAGCGCTTAACCGCACTGTTACAGAATCAAGTCGTATTTCAGTTTTACCAATCAAATTTGTGGTTGGAATAAATTGGTTTCATAATATTTTATATTTGTGCCACATTCTTTTATTTTTTGAATTATGTTCTGGCTGGAGCCATCAATATAACAGATTCTCCTGGTGGAGACATCAGTTTTAGCAACTTTTTTTTTTGTGTCTTGTACATATATAAACATATACACATACGTATGCTTGTACACACACACACACACATTTATTTATATATATATATATATATATATATATATATATATATATATATATATATATAAACACGCATATATACCCATTTTACTCACATAATTCCCTTCACTACATTATCTCTAAACTGTCTAACCTCATCCATCATTCTTTTCATATCCTTTCCATTCTCACATGTTCAGGAGAGATCCACCCCAATCCAGGACCAGCCTTATCTAACAACCTCACAAACTCTAACTTCTCTATATATATGCCCTAAATCACTTCACATTACTCCTCTCAATTTCCAAAGCATCTGCAATAAAACTTCAGAGCTGCATGGCTGGCTTTCCCAAAAATAAAACCTGACATCCTAGCAGCCACAGAAACATGGTTAACTTATTCACTCTTATGGAACTCAGGAAGTTTGCACTCTAAGGTGCAATGAACTTAGCCTAAGCCTTTTTAACAGAATCAAATTATGCCCTCTCATTTCAAACAAATGTTTATATCCTCTGGAACTATACAGGTTATGAAAGAAGCATCAATGCCAAACTCTTCAGCACAAACTATTTTTAGTGATAGCATTCTTTAGGCTCTAGGTCTTAAACTAAATTTTATAAATCACAGTAAACACAGTAGCTTTTAAGTTTGTAATATTTTGTAAACAACTTACAATATCTCAGCAACCACTCAAGTTACACATATACTGTCTGTAGCATTTTATTCATCTAGCTGAGAGCTTTCATATGAGGCTAAGAAGTTCTGTGTTACTTGTTTGTTGAGATATTTAGAAACATTTGAAAATTATATCTATGTAAATCAATACCATAAAAACAAACTTTAATATCTCTTTACCTGCACTAGGCAGAGATCAAATATTAATGCATTTGAGTTTGTCATTGTTTAAGCTTTCAGCTGAAATCTTTTAAGACCTTGTACTTAGCATGTTTTTGGAATTGATGCAAATAAGAACAAGCAATATTTGATGCCCTCAGGCATCAGTGGGAGATAACTGCAGATTTCACTCGGATGTAATGAGTTAAAATCCACCATTCAAACTTCAAAACTTCTTCCTTCAAAGTTTAGCATTATTAGAGCAGATCGGCAAAAGCAAAAAGGAGGCGGGTGTGGCCCTCATCTATCCCAACTTCCTCACTATTATGCTATATAAAGACCAGATCCCTCAGTTCCAAAATGCAGAGATATTGCTCTCTTTTCTTCAAATTAACCACTCTAAAAGGTTATGTGTTATAGCCCTATATGTTCCTCCTGGAAATAACACTCCAAATATCGAGAACATTTATCTTTATCTTTTATATATATATCTTGGTTTACCTTCACAATAGAAACTGAAACTATTATCCTTGGGGGCATGAATATTGATTGGTCCTCTGTCTCTCCTAACCAGTCTTTCGATAGCATAAACCTACTTCACTTCTTATTACTTATTACTACTGCTACTAGGTACAACAACAAACTAAAGTAGGATCCATCCTAGACTGGATTCTAATCTCAGATCATTCTAAATTTATAACATCTGGCACCATGTCCAACTCTATAAGTGACCATCTCCCTGCCATCACAAAAAAAAGAATTTAGGATCTTACCATAACATTCCATGTGAGTTGTCTATCTTGCCTTTGTTCTTACACATGGGTACGGAGCCAATCCATTGGCTCCGAGCCGGCCGCTTTCCAATCTCAAGATCTCTGAGTAGCTCGCGGCACAGTCCCTATCCCATGATGCTCTCTGACTAACCTCAGATCTAGTTTGCTGAACCCAGCAAGAAAAAATACCACTAAACATACCAATATGCCAAAAATATACACATGTATACATACATTTACAATTTGCTAAGAAATACTCTGGCTGGAGTAAAGGAAACTAGTTAGACCAACCAGACCACCAGTCATACCCGTTCTTCAAGAACCTGGAGGGGGAAGGTGGGAGGGAGTGTACGAACAAAGGCGAGATGAACAACTCACATGGAATGTTATGGTAAGAACATAACTTCTTTATGTGAAGTTGTTCAATCTCGCCGTTTGTTCTTGCACATGGGTAGCGTCCCAAGCACCCTAATCCTGGGTGGCTCACAGGAGTACATTCCTGAGAACAGTGAAACCAAAGGAATCCCTGTCCACTTTGTAATGTGTGATAAACGTATGAGGTTTGGACCAAGTAGCAGCTGCACAAATAGTGTCCAAAGGCAAATGGGCTGCATGAGCCAGAGGTGTAGACACAGCCCTGGTGGAATGTGCTTTCACACTATGCTCTAAAGGTTGGTTGGTTGATGAATATATATATTTTATGCAATCAGATAACCACTTATACAATGTAACTTTAGCTACAGGCAGCCCCTTTTTACTGTCTGCATAAGAAACAAAGAGTTGTTTCGATTTCCTAAACTCCTTTGTTCTGTCCAAATAAAACCTCAATTGTCTGTGAACATAAAAGTTTATGTAACATATATTCTAATTTATTCGAATGGTGTCTGAAAAAGATGGACAGCTCAATAGACTGGTTTAAATTGACCTCGGAGCAGACCTTAGGAAGAAAAGTGGGATTTGTCCTGAGAGACACTCTGTCGGGATAAAAAACCATATACGGAGACCTGATAGAAAGAGCTTGTAGCTCTGAAACTCTACGAGCTGAGGTAATAGCCACCAAGAATATTGTTTTCCAAGAAATGAACTTTAAGGTACAAGAAGATGCAGGTTCAAAGGGGGGAAGCATAAGCTGAGATAGTATTAAATTTAGATTCCAGGGGGCAACTGGTTGTCTGACAGGTGGAATAAGGTGATGAGTCCCTTTCAGAAATGCTTTACATAATCTGTGAGAGATAAGATTAGAGCCCTCAAATCCCAGGTGAAAATTGGATGTTGCAGCCAATTGAACTCTTACAGTAGCTGCTCTTGCACCTTCATGAAAAAGCATTGTTAGAAACTCCAGAACGCTATCAATAAGAGCGACATAGGGATCAATATCATGTTGAGAGGACCAATAAACAAAACATTTCCATTTGCTGTTATACAGTTTTCTGGTGGAGACTTTATGACAGGAGACTAAAATATGTTGCACCACGGAAGACAAATTATATGACCTGGCTAGGTTGGGAAGTGGAGCAGCCAAGCTGTCAGTTTGAGGGACTGAAGACAGGGATGAAGAACTCCTGATGAGTGAGTCAGAAGGTCTGGCACTGGGTCCAGAAACCAAGGTTCTTCCAGTTGATATTGATGAAGGAAGGGGAACCATATCTGCCAAGGCCAAAAAGGGGCTATCAGAATAATAGTCCTTCCCAAGCTTTTTGCTTTCTGTAAAAATCTGTGGATCAGTGGGGTTGGAGGAAAGGCATAAAGGAGACCCGAGGGCCAATAGTCTACGAGTGAATCCCTTGGGCTGTCCCCCGGAGGAGGATTCAGGGCAAAATAGCTTCTGCATTTGGCATTCAGCAGGGATGCAAAAAGGTTGCAGCAAGCCTGGCCCCACCTGCAGAAAATCATTTCTGCCACTTCTTCTTTGAGGGACCACTCGTGAGGCAACAGAATTGCTCTGCTCAGTTTGTCCGCTATCACGTTGGATTTCCCCGGTATGTGCATTGCTATCAGAAAGCGCCCAGTGGATACAGCCCACTGCCAAATTCTCCAGGCTTCTCGGCATAAGGGGTAAGACTTGGTTCCACCCTGTTTGTTTATGTACCAAACCACTGACATGTTGTCCGTCTGGATCACAATTGTCTCCCGAGGCAGAGTCGTGGAAGTGCTGCAACGCTAAAAGCACTGCTCTCAACTCCAGGACATTGATGTGCAAATGAGATTCCATCTCTGACCAGGTACATTGGGCAGTACTTCCATGAAAAGGCCCCCCCCCTATCATGGAAGCGTCCGTGGTCACAGTGGCTACGGGAGGGGGAAGTATAAATGGTCGACCTATCGTCACCTGGTGACTGTTCAACCATCAGAGAAGGTCCTTCTTGCAAGCGTCTGCCAGTAGGATCTTGAAAGACATTGGGAGCTGTTGATAAGACCACTGGGTGAAAAGCAACCATTGGAGTATCCTCATATGCATCCATCCCACAGGAACCGCTATGAGGGTAGCTGCCATGGTGCCTAATAGTTTTAAAACCTGAAAGGCAGGTACTCTCTTTTCTTTAGCAAGTGGGACACCTAATTTTGTAGAGAGATAACTCTTTCTTGAGGTAATCTGACCAAGGCGGTGGTGGTGGTGTATAGTTCTGCTCCGATAAAGAAAATATGCTGCGATGGTAATAAGGCAGATTTTTCTAAATTTATGGTTATTCCTAACTGAGAACAGAGATTGATCATATGATCCCTGGAAAGAATGAGTTGATGCCTGGTATTGGTGGATAGCAGCCAGTCATCCAGATACGGAAACACCCGGAATTCTAGATGCCTCAGGTGAGCCGTAACCACTGCCATGCATTTGGTGAACACTCTGGGGGCTGAGGTGAGACCAAAGGGCGGTGCTCAAAATTGGTAGTGACTGGCCCCCAGCTGGAAACGCAAATGATCTCTGGATGGTCTGGCCATTTTGATGTGGTAGTATGCATCCTTGATATCTAAAGAGCACATCCAATCGCCCGTTCCCAGGAACGGGAGTATCGACTGAAGTGTGACCATCCGGAACTTTTCCTTCTTTACAAAACAGTTGAGCTTGCTGAGGTCTAAAATGGGCCTCCAGTCCCCTGTTTTCTTTGGAACTAAAAAGAACCTGGAGTAAGTTCCGGATCTTATCTGGTCCGCTGGGACTGACTGGATAACTCTTTTTTTCTAGCAGCTTTTGGATTTCTATAGCTGCTTGATCCCACAGACTGGGTGGAACATCTGGGATTCTTGTTCTGACTGGTGGGGACTCTGAAAAGGGGATGATGTAATTTCTGGTAACTACGCTTTGTACCCAAGAATCTGATGTAATTCCTAGCCAGGCATCTGGGTACAAAGCCAAGTGACCCCCAACTGCTTCCAGAGTAGGACAGTCGGACATCCACTCAGGAGCACTGATAAGGTTTGCCAGAGAACTGCTCCCTGTCACCCTGGTTTTGCGGACCCCTTCTGCCGCCAAAGTGGCATCTTCTGTTATTGCCCCCTCCTCTGCCCCTGAAGGAGGTTTCACTATGTGTGTTCTGGAAAGCTCCTTGGGACTTCCGGAACCACATTTTTCCACCTTTCTGCCCTTTGGGGTATGGTCTAGTAGGGGTGAAAAAACGGACTCCTACGGCAGATAGTCTCTTTCCTTCCTGCTCACACCTAGTGAGAGTCTCCTTGACTTGGGGCCCAAACAAAGTAGAGCCATCAAACGGGGTGTTGACAAAGGAATACTTGAAGGCTTCTGCAAAGGAGCATAAGCGCATCCAGGACTGTCTCCACAGAGCTATCACTGAACCTGCTGCTCGACTCGATCCATCGGCTGCATAGGAAATGAGCTACATGGATGAGTTGACAATGGAATTAAGGGTAGAAAGCTAAGCCATCACCTTCTCAGAAATAGCTTCATCTGGGTTACCCTTTAAAGTATCTCCAAGTTCCTGGAGGAGATCTCATTGAAGACGGGTAAAATGGGTTAAGTAGTTAAGCGATCTCAATGGCAAACGTCGCAGAACTAAAAATGTGTTTACCATATCTGTCTATAGTCCTGGAATCTCTATTAGGAGGATGGACAGTAGAAGGTGTCTCTGACATCTCTTTCTTGGTGGCTGCCGCCGCCACCACCATGGCATCAACAGGGACTCCTTTAGTGAGGTACAATTTGTCTTGAGGGGAAGTGATGAACTTAGTGGGCCTCCAAGGGACTGGCTCCATGGAATCAGGAGACTCCCAAGCCCTTTGAGCAACCAGATCCATCAGTTCATCGAAGGGCGGAGTAACCCAGGAGGTGGAAGGTTGAGATCCAAAGGCCTTCAGGAGCACCGACTCATCTTCAGTAGGGGTAATGGACTGCCAGTCACCCCTCTGTTTCAGTATTTCCAGGATGTCTGCAAAGGAGACATCCTCCGAGGGGGATCATGGGGACCCTTCTGATTCCTCTAAGTCAGTGTCTGATGTCAAGGATTCCAGAGGGGAATCCAAATGCCTCCTCTTGCAAACTCTCTTTCTGGGGACCTCATCAGTGGGAGCATTTGGTGAAGTCTCAGTAGAGCAGGGTTCACCCAAAGGGTTTACCTGAGGCTCTGGGTCTTGACGCTTAGTAGGAACCTGTGATATAGAGGCAAACGCGGTATTTTAGGGGAGGAAGAGGAGAGACCTGAGGAAGTGAGAGTCTTGGCAGACATTACCCTCCTCATGGCATCAAAGGCACTGGAGTCTCGACCCAAGGAACCCGCCTGCTCCAAAGAATTAGGTGGCTTCCCTGGTGCCGAGACCAAGGGCTCCAAACCCGAGGACGGAGCTGATTTCATCTGTGCTGAGGCCCCAAGAGGAAGGGTCGGAACCGACACGTAGGTTCGACTCTTCCCCCGGAACCAATGAGAGAGTGTCGACTCCAAGCCTCTTCAAATGGCACCGAAGAGATCAGGGTCGATGGAGCTGAAGTCACTGGGACAGGACTCGGCTCCACGGGTTCCACAACCATAAGATCTCCTGCCTCCGGCTCCGAAGGCCTAGGTAAGCTTGGAGGAGTAGCAGTCACAGGCAAAGGGACGGTAGTAGGAATCAAACCCAGTTGGGACAAAACCGAAAGTAATTTGGCCAATGCTGGGTTCCCTAAAAGCCTCTGCACCACACGATCCACATCGACATCTGAAAGGGTCCTAGAAGAATGGGTCGAAGGGACCGAAGAAGCCACAGATCTAAGTATTGAAGACTTCAACACCACTGACACCGGCTCCAGCTCAGAGGATTGGCTCTGAAACATCGGTTCGGTGCATGACTCCGATGACGTAGGAACCGGCAACCGCACCTTAACAGAGGAGCTCGGAACCAAGGACCTGGGTTCCAAGGACACCCTTGAAGACTTCAACCCTTTCGAAGACTTGGAGGTCTGGTCAGTCTTATCCAAGGCTTCCTGAAATTCAGGTTTCAACAGTCCTCTATCCATTAATTTTCTTCTTCTTTCAGGTAATACTCTGCCACTAAAAGAGTGGCAGATAGAACAATCCTCCTGTAAATGCACAGGTCCTAGACAATATACACAAGACACATGATTGTCTGTAATAGACATTTTCTGCCCACAGTCGCACCTCTTGAAACCTGATTTCTGTTTCTCTTTTTGGTCAGTCATAATATTTAACAGCACACAATTATCAGATCCCTGATAATAAGAAACAAAACAGTACTATAAGGAGTTCAAGACTGTTGAACTTTCTACCAGCACACAATTATCTAAATATTTATAGCAAAATATTTATAGCAAATAGCAAGGCACACTATCTTATGACTAAGTATAAAGGGATAGGGAAATCAAGTTGACAGAGCCCTGTTCAACTACAGCAGTGAAGCACAGAAGTGCCTAAACGAAAAAGAGGGCAGGGCCCAAGAGCAACCGCTCCAATAACACCAACACAGCTAAAAATCCACACAACAAGAGGTACACAGCCCTAAAGAAATAACAGATTACTAACTGTAATAAGAATATTAACTCCACAAAAAACTATTAGTACTATCTGTCAAAAGACAGAAAAAGAATTATACTGGCCCGAACTCTCTGAAGAACTTGTGATCCGTTACAGCAGCAAACTAGATCTGAGGTTAGTCAGCGAGCATCATGGGATAGGGACTGTGCCTCGAGCTACTCAGAGATCTTTAGCTTGGAAAGCAGCCGGCTCGGAGCCGATGGATCGGCTCTGTACCCACGTGTAAGAACAAATGGCAAAATTGAACAACTTCACATCATAATTTTAAACTAGTCCAAAACCTTTATAAATTTGACCCCAATACCTTCAACAGACTGTTGAAAATCATTAACTGGAATATCCTTAAGACTCTCCCCCTGGATGATGTCTTGGCTCTACTTTAATAGTTCTTTTCAAAAAAAAAAAAAAATGTAGTCTAGCCCCTTCAAGAACTAAAAAAAAACAAAACTAGTAATGCCCCCGGCTAACTAAAGCTACCAAACAAATTATGACCAATAAGGACAAGGCATGGAAAGCTTGGCTTAAATCTAAAAATACATTTGATCGTATTCATTATAGACAACTCCGTAACCAAGCTAAAAAATGCATCTCTAAAGACAAGCAACACTACTTCCAGAACCAGCAAATTAGTAAAAATTACAATCCTATAGCTTTTTGGTACTCCATCAACAATCTTCTTAACCCTGGAACTAAACTCAACCCCTGCCCACAACCTGATAAACCACCAGAACAAACTGCAAGTATCTTTCATTCTTACTTCATTTACATAACTGCCATTACCTCTACCGTTTCCCATTCTCTCCCTAACACTAACACTACTACTTCACCATCTTCTATTCACCACCCCTCTCTCTCTCTCCAACTGGAATACATCCGACTCCTCCTCCACCTTTTACACTCTCCTATTCCTACGTTCGAGATAAAAAAAAGATCCAAAACTAAAGCCTTGCGCCAACTCTGCTGAGAACACCTCTGCCAAATTCCTCAAACTTGCAGCAGACTCAGTGGCCTTCCCCATTAGCATTCTGATTAACAGGTCCATACAGGAACCTTATGTCCCTGACCTCTGGGAAAAAAGCTATAATATTACCATTGCATAAAGGTGGCCTGTCATCCGATATCTCCACCTTCCGACCCATAGCTCTACTCTCCTCTATCTCAGAAATTCTAGAAAAGTGTGTTCAAAATCAAATTTTAGACTACCTTCTAAAATACAATCTTCTCTCCCCTACTCAGTCAGGTTTCCACCCTGGACATAGTACATGCACTGTATTAATGTCATTCTTAGACATTGTGAACAAAGCATGAGACTCAGGTAACATTGTATCAGTCCTTTTCTTGGACTTATCTAAAGCATTTGATGCTATCTCCCACTCTATCCTTCTCTCCCAACTCTCTAATATTGGCATGTCTCCTCAATCTCTTAACTGGTTCAAAAGCTAGCTCTCTAATAGAAAGCATGCTGTCAAATGGCAGAACTCCATCTCCCCTTACATTCATAACCCTACAGGTGTTCCCCAAGATTCAATTTTAGGACTTTTCTGTTCAACATTTTTATTAATAATCTCCACTAAGCTATTCAGCAGGCCTCCCTAGTCCAGTACGCAGACAACTCCACAATTGTCTGCTCTGTCCACAACTTACAAACTCTATAACAAATGACCCAAGCTGCATTTACTACTGTAGAAACCTAGCTCCACAATAATCATCTATTTTTAAATCCTAAAAAAACAAACTTATGATCTTCATTCCCAAGAGAAATTTTCCCCTTAATATAGCTGACTTCAAGATTACCCCCCTTAACTCTACTAAAATTGAGTTAGTGACCCATACTAAGCTATTAGAGGTAATTATAGATCAAAATCTTAAATTCAATTATTATATTCAAAATAACTAACAAAACCCACAAAAAACTGGGGCTACTATATAGACATAACAAATTCCTCTCCCTCCCTTCTAAACAAGCATTAGCCTCATCATACCTTCTATCATCACTAAAGTATGGCACTCCATTACTAACTAATCTGCAGTCTTCCATAATGACAAAATTAGAAACTTGCTATAACAAGATTGCTAAATTTGCTACAAATATCGCCACTTTACTCATCATTGTATAGCCCTAATGCAACAATGGCTTGAACTTCCCCATTACCTTCTCCTCCTTCAGCTTACAATTTCCCATACATTAATATATAAACCACAGGACTGTCCAGCACTTAGCTCACTCTTTACCCTGTATACTCCAGCTCATCTCCTATGCTCTGAACACCAATACTTTCTTTAAGTACATAAACCCAAACTACCTACAGATCAATTCTTATATTCCTGGACAATTTCCAAAATTTGGAATAAGCTTCCAGCATCTTTACACCTCCAATCAAGACCTTCTAACTTCAAAAATGCACTATACTGTCACCTCTCGTCCATGTGGATTTGTAAAGTACAGTTGTGTAGACTTACCATAAATGTAGATGTTTGAGTGTATTCACTGTTGCAGTCATCAAATGTGGGTTATCTGCTTGCAGTAGCCCTCAGTCGGCCTGATTATCTAAGTCTTGGGTCCTGCATCTGTTGCTGTCTCATCTTCCATGACGTCAGGTAGTCAGGGGTATAAAGCATGCAGCCGACACCATTACATCAGTTTTTCTTGCCCTAGATGTCAGGTGCCCCCCCTAATGGGAAGCAATTAAATATAAATATGCAAGGTTATACCTCCACCATAAAAGCAAATACACCAACAAGCTTTTAAGCATAGTAAAGGAGAACAGAGGTATAGCCAAAAGAAGTAATGGGGCTGGAGGGAGGGTAACCAGGACTGCAACAGTGAACACACTTGAACATCTACATTTATGGTAAATGCACACAACTGTACTATGTTCTTCATGTTTCACTGTTGCAGTCAACACACTTGGGTAGATTCCCGAAGCTAAGGATGGGAGGAGGAATTTAGATAGCATTAGGACCAGCTATAAGTCCCTGCAAGACTGCAGTGGCAAAACCAGATCTGGATTTAGAGAAAATAGGCAAATGATAATGCTTGATGAAAGCATGTACAGAACTCCAGGTAGCAGCTTCTAGGATGTCCCTGGTACGGACAGCTCTGAGAAAGGCTGTACAGGTAGATACAGCCCTGGTTGAGTGTGGTCTCATCCCCTGTGGGACAGGTTTTCCATGGTGCTTACAGCAGAAATGAATGCAATGACCTATCCATTTAGAAATGGTTTGCTTTGAAATGGCCTTCCCTTCTGCCCCTGCAGCAAATGCCACCAGCAGTTGTTCAGATTTCCTTTGAGGTTTAGTCCTGTCCAAGTAAAATCTAAGTTGTCTGTGTACATATAAGGAGTGCAATATCCACTCCCCTTTGTTCTGTGGATTAGAAAAGAAGGTTGGCAAATGAATGGACTGATTAAGAGCCACACTGGATACCACCTTGGGCATGAAGGATACCCTGTCTGCATGAAAGATGATGAAAGGCTCCACTGCCATAAGGGCCTGTAATTTAGATACCCTTCTAGCTGAAGTGATTGCTAAAAGGAAGGCTGTTTTCCAAGAAAGACATTTTAACTCTGCACTTGCAGCTGGCTCAAAAAGAGGTAGAGTGAGTTTTTCCAATACAAAGTTAAGGTCCCAGGCTGGAGTTGGAGCTCTCCTGGGTGGTCTTAAGTTTTTGGCCCCTCTGAGGAACTGCTTGATCAGTGGGTGAGAGAAGAGAGGTGGTTCTGTGTTGTAATGAGCTGAAATGGCTGAGGCATGAATTTTGATGGAGGAAAAAGAAAGGCCCTTGTGAGGCATCTCAGTTAAGTATTGAAGAATCTGAGGTAATTTGGGAGCTGCTGTGACCATCCCTTGAGTTTGGTTCCAGGATCAGAATCTTTTCCATTTTTCAGCATAAGATTTTCTAGTACTAGGCCTCCTTGCCTCCAAAATGACATCCAACACTTGTTTACTGAGGGATGGAAATGGAGAGGTCAAGCAATTAGCCAGGCTGCCAGGTTCAGGGTTTGAGGCTGAGGATGCAGAATCTGGCCCTCCTGCTGGGACAGCAGGGCAGGGGTCTGAGGCAGGTGCCATGGAGCCAATAGTGACACAATGCGCAAGAGGGGGGTACTATTGTTGGCGTGGCCAGTCTGGTGCAATCAGTATCATCCTTGGTTTGTCCTGTTTGATCTTTAGTAGTACTTTGGAGAGGCAGAGAAGGAAAGGCATAAACTGATAGATTTTCCAGTTGAAGGACAGGGTATCCACTTTCCAAGATTGCTTGTGGGGAGTCCTTGTGAAGAATTTGTCCAACTGGTAGTTCTGGGGGGAGGCAAACAGGTCTATATCAGGGCTCCCCCATTTGTTTATCAACATGTTGAAAGTCTTTGTTTCCAGTTTCCACTCGTGTGGGTACATGAGATTTCTGCTTAGTTCGTCTGCCAGTGTATTTAGCTTTCCTGGCAGGAATTGAGCCTGTAGATGCACTTGGTAGCTCAAGGCTGTGTTCCACAGAGCCATGGCTAGTCTACAGAGGGGGTAGGAATGGGTCCCCCCCGCTTGTTTATGTACCACATAACAGTGGTGTTGTCCAGCCTTACCATTAATTGTCCTGGAAGAATGTGGTCTTTGAAGGCTGCCAGAGCATTCTGTACAGCTAACATTTATTTTTGATTGATATGCAGATGCATTTGACTTGGGTTCCATTTGCCCCGAATGCACTTCCCTGCCAGGTGAGCCCCCCATGCATAATCTGATGCATCTGTTGTTAGGGTTTGGGCAGCAGGAGGTAGAGTGAATGGTAGTCCCTTGTTTTGGTGGCAGGCTTCTGCCCACCAAAGGAACTCTAACTGCAGGCAAGGTATGATAGGAATCATTGCTTCCAGATCCTGAGAATGGTGACACCATAGGCTTTTTAGATACCATTGTAGTGTCTTGCATATGGAATTAGGAGAATGCAGGAGGCCATGAACCCCAAGGCTTGCAGCATTTGCCTTGCAGACAGCAAGGTATTTTTGGCCATTAGTTTGAAGTAAGCTGTCAAATGAATTTGTTTCTTTGGCATGAGGAAAGCCATCTGGGAAGTTGTGTTCAAGCTTGCTCCCAGGAATATAATTTGTTGACAGGGTACAAGATGTGATTTCTTTTCATTTATGGTGTACCCCAGACAAGTTATCCCTTTTGTACAAATGCCAGATGATTCAAAAGTATGCCCTGGCTTTCTGCCTGAATTAGACAATTGTCCAGGTATGGGTGTATTAGAATATTTCTTTGCCTGCAAAACGCAATGACTGGAGCTAGGCACTTTGTGAATACCCTGGGCACAGTAGATAAGCCAAAGGGCAGTGCAGAGAACTGATAGTGCATGTAGCCTGCTTTGAAGCATAGGTATCTTCTGCAAGATTCCCTGATTGGGATGTGCAGGTAGGCTTCCTTTAAATCCAGTGTTGCCAACCAGGCATCCTTGCCTAGCATAGGAAGCAACTGGTGAAGAGTTAGCATCTTGAATTTTGGGATCACCAAAAAGGTGTTTAGGATAGAAAGGTCCAGGATAGGATGCCATGAGTTGTCTTTTCTGGGTACCATAGGAAGCAACTGGTGAAGACTTAGCATCTTGAATTTTGGGATCACCAAAAAGGTGTTTAGGATAGAAAGGTCCAGGATAGGAGGCCATGAGTTGTCTTTTCTGGGTACCAGGAAAAGTCTTGAGTAGAAACCTTGTCCCTTTTCCTCTTCCGGTACAGTCTGAATAGCCCTTATGCTTAAGAGAGAGTACTTGCTTTTGAGCCTCTGCCCACTGATTTGGGGGTAAATCTGGCCAACCATTTGGGGTTGGTAATGTGTGGAAATGAATCTGTATCCTTGGGAAACTATATTTAAAACCCATTTGTCCTGGGTAATTAGTTCCCAGTTTTTTGTCTGTACAGCAATCTTTTCCCCCCTAAAGGAGCAGTCAGTTGAGAAGGGCTTGGAAGTTTTAAAATTAAGTCACCGAGACAGTTTACCATAGGGGGAGTCTTACTACTCCCTGATTTGGAAGTGGGAGCCTCCCACTGCTTAGTCCTGTGTGTACCTTGGGACTGAAGCCTGGGTATTCTGCTGGTTCTGGGTTTCGACTGAGAAGTCCTGGAAGAAGCAGGAAAGGACCAATTCATAGAGGGCCAATGCCTACTAAATCTTGGAGGCTGTACCTGTAGGAAATCTTTAACAGTTTGCATAGATTTAGCCTTTTCTTCCATCTTTTTAAGTACTACTTCTGCTTTGTTGCCAAACAGGCGGTCCTGATTTAAGGAGCATCCAGCAATTTAGCTTTAATATGATCTGGCAAAGACTGCTCCTTAAGCCAAGCATGCCTTCTAAGTACAGACCCAGTGACAGCAGCCCTGCAAGATGCCTCTAGTGAATCAAAACCACATTACAAAGTATGTTTTCCAACTTGTTCAGCAGAATGCATTAACTCCTGTAAATCCTTATTTTCAGCACAGTCAGGAATCAACATCAATTTCTGTTTAAGCAATCCAATAATATGCTGCTGATACTTTAACATATGAAACTGGCAATTTAAGGCCCTAATGGCCAAGGTTGCAGAAGTGTATACCTTCTTACCCCATCTATCCAGCACCCTGGAATCTCTATCAGAAGGGGTAGGGTTTTTGGCAGTAGTAGACTTAATGCCCTTGGGTCCCTGTGAAATGGTCTCAGGATCCACAATAGAATTTTTAAAAAGGAACTTGTGAGAGTCAGGAACCATGTAATATCTATCAGGCTTTCTGGGAGCAGGAGGTAGACTGTCAGGGGCCAAGCTAGATTATGAAAAGGCATCATGAACAATGTCCAGTATAGGGGAGATAGCTAAAGGCCTGTGTTGGGGCAGGAGTAAGAAATCCCTAAGCCTCTTTTTAGAATCAGAGAAATCCTGGCTTTCCCAGCAAAAATGCTCCCTAATAGTAAGCAAAGTTTCACCAAAAGAGAAATCCTCTGGAGGGGAAGCAGAGGGAATACAGTCATCTGCATCAGAATCCTCACAGGTAGATAAGGGTAAATCCTGGTCATCAGAGGAAACAGAAATTTCAGAATCCTGATCAGAAGTATCATAAGAAAATTCAGTCCTAGGTCTTTTAGAGTGGGAAGGTTGGCTTCCCCTGATTAAAGTAATAAGGTCTTCAGCCATTCTTATCATTTGTTTTTTAGGCATAGTGGCCTGATGATGTGGTCTGAGCATCAGTTTTCTAGGCATGGTTCGAATTTTAGGCCTTGAAGAAGACAGCATTGGTTTAATATGCAAGTTAGTCGGCCTGAATACACCCTCAGAAGCCGGTGCCTGCACAGCGGCTCTGGACCCATCAAGGTAGAGACATCCACAGGTTCCACAGTTGAAGCATCTTGCAGCATACCGGACTCCGAATGGGTCTCAGTAGATGCCTGAGAATCTGAAGTAGCGGGTATATGGGGCTGCGAAAGCGCCTCACTGAGTACCGGCGAACTGGTGACTAGCTTAGAAGCGTCGTCGGCACCTTTGGACCTATGCGGCCTGTCTCTGTCTTTATCTTTGTGTTTTTGAATGTCGGTAGTTGGGTTGTTTACCGAAGACATATCTGGATAATTGAAACGAGTACCAAAATATTTAGAAGCATAAATATACAGACGACAAATAGTTTGTTGTTTAAATAAGGCACAAAACCGACAGCAAGGTATGTCGTTGTCAGGGCCTAGGCAAAGAATACAGTACAAATGAAAATCTTTATGAGGTATTTGCTTTCCACAAGAAATACAATTATTGAGTTTTACTGACATCGGTTTAGAGCAAGAAAATGTTTCCCCAATGGGGCACTTAGCTTTAGTTGAAGACTTCAGTTCTGAAACTCAAAAACAAAATTTCAGGAGTCGGCCGACCGGCACTTGCGAACTGCTTCTGCTTCAGGCACCGCACGGCAAGAAAGACTGATGTAATGGCGTCGGCTGTATGCTTTACACCCCTGACTACCTGACATCAAGGAAGATGAGACAGCAACCGATGCAGGACCTAAGACTTTGATAATCAGGCCAACTGAGGGCTACTGCAAGCAGATAACCAAAATGTGATGACTGCAACAGTGAAACACGAAGAACATCTGCTTAATTCCCTCCTCAGCAATTACCTAAACTCAATCTTTCTAGCTCACCTTCTCACAACTTCAGTTCTTTCATTTAAAGTCCCATATGAACACTTCACCTACATCCCCCTCCTCTTATCTTTTAACTCCTTCCCCCACTCTTCTCTCACTAATTTCCATTCTCACTTTACCTTACCAAACTACCCCCCCCCCTTTCTATCAGCAAATTCCCACTCTCCTTCTACTTTACCAAAAGTCCTTCTCCTGCATTGCGTAACTGTCCACCAACCTTTACTAAAGCTCACACACCTCCTTCTGTCACTGCCCCACTCCTCATTCCCTTCCTCTATGCCCTCATACTAACCCTTACTTCCTTGTTCTCACTTCTTGATAGCTTGGTATTCTCACTGCCTAATTCCATGGTATTATGCTTTGTATGACATATTAGATTGCTTTACTGAATCATACTTTATAATATGAAACTTTCTCTTTTATTCTTCCAGTAAGTATATGTATTTTTCTGTAAATTTACTCACTATTCCTTTTTTAAGATATTTCTTATGTAAAATATAATTTAATTTTGGTTTATCTTGTATTCTTTGTTTGTTCCATGGAGCTTATATTATATTGTTTTGCACTCATTGTATGTTCTCTGGAGCTTTTCTCCCCAGGCCTCCACTGAAAATGGGCTTCTTGGCCCAATGGACTTTCCCGGTAAACTAATGTCAATATATATATATATATATATATATATATATATATATATATATATATATATATATATGGGTCTACTTTACATGGCCGACACTTTCGGAATGCTGACCATGTAAAGTAAACATACAAACACTTACCTTTAACTGTTATAGCAGGTGGCCATGCCCCCCACACCCCCCGTAACTTTAATATACCAACTCTGAGATCGCACTACAGTGCGGAAGTGGAAATTTTCCCATTCCGCTGTCTTGAATAACAGTGCCCCATGGTCGGCTTTTCGAAAGTCGATCATATGGTCTTGGCCATATGAAAGTCAACTTTCTGAAAAGTTAACCATGTGAAGGGAGACCCCTATATATATATATATATATATATATATATATATATATATATATATATATATATATATATATATATATATACACAGATATATATATATATATATATATATATATATGGATTCATCCCAAAATCCTGAAATACCAAATTTCAAATTTGAGATCATAAAGCGAAACCTGACAATCCCAAAACACCAGAAGCGCAATTTCAAAATCAAACACTACACTAACCATACACCACACACACACCTTCCTCCAGCACACAAACCTACACTACATACAAGCAGGGGGGCAAGCCCTCCTGCACCCACCATGTGAGGGGCTACTCCCCCCCTACTTAAATATACTAACTCCACAGTGGCACTACACAAACACACAAAACACCATACAAGCTACATTCCCCTCACACACAGATCACAGTAACCAAATACACTGACACACACTAAAGCCCCTAACCACAACCCTTAAACATAAATACCTACTAGAACTTCCAGCTATCCCTTTACACAACGCAACACCAGAAGCGCTACTTCAAAATCTCCGTGCCGGGATTTTGAAATTAGCTTTGGGGTTCGAACTTTAACTTTATAATCTCGGGACTCTGAAATTTGGTATTTCAGAATTTAAGGATTATAAAGTGTTCCCATATATATATATATATATATATATATATATATATATATATATATACATATACATTCATACATTACAGACATACACACAAGGATATATATGTATGTGTATATATATATATATATATATATATATATATATATATATATATATATATATATATATATATATATGTATATATAAATATGTGGAATCTATTCTAAATCTCGAAATACTGAAAGATCGACTTTCAGTATCGTGAGAGTAAAATATTGAAAGTGCAGATAACCAAAACTGCACTTTACCAAGTCTTACATTACTGAATCTGCTGTTGGTGTGGTGTGCTGTGACTTGTGTTTGTGGTGCATTGTGGTTTGGGAGTGAGATATGGTGGAAGATGTGTGGTTGTGTATGGAGATTCAGGTAAGTTGTTAATGTTTAAGGGTTTTGGGTAGGGTTTTATTTTGTAGTGTTGTGGGAAGTTTGGTAGTTGTTTGGGTTAGATGGGTGAGTGTGTGTGTGTGTGTGTACTGTTGAAAGTGTGTTTTGAATGTGTAGTGTGTGTGTTTTTCACGTGTGTGTGTGATGGTGTGCAAAGTAAGTGTAGGGTGCTTGGCGGTAGGTTTTTTGTGTCTTCCTTGGTGTTGCAGTCTCAGAGTTGGTATATATAAGTTGCGGGGGTGTGAGGCTGCAGGGGGGGCTTGCTTATGCATAGGTTTTGTAGGTGTGTGTGTTTGGTGTTTTAGTAAAGGTTTAGGGTGGAGGTGGTGTTTGTGATGTTGTGGTGGAGGTTATATTACAGAACTGAATGTCACTTGCTGAATATTTGGTATTTTGAATTTTTGGTACAGTGACATTCGGTTTTGTAATATTTTGGTACAGTGGGTGCTTGGTATTTAGATCTTGAGATACTAAAATTCGGTCTTTTAGAATAAGACCCATATATATATATATATATATATATATATATATATATATATATATAGATTATATATTCTCACATACACACACGCATATACATATATATATATATATATAAAACACAGGCGCATATAGATAGATATATATATATATATATATATATATATATACACACACACATATATATATATATATATAAAACCTGGCAATACTGCCAAATGTACTTGACAAGGAGAACAATTTTAGTGCTTTTGTTCCTTTTTATTGATCTCGGCGGAACTTCTTCAGAAATGTAACATCTCATTTAGATTCAAACCTTTAATACAATATAAACTTATCCCCAAAACTACCAACATCCAATCACAGTGAAGTAACTTTTAAAACATTACTGTGTCACTTCCTGTCAGAACCCAAAAGTTAAGGTTACCATGGAAACACTTAAATTCGTACATAAAAACATTTCAGATGTTAAATAATAATACTTAAAACGCACAAGTGCAAACCAAGGCTGTGAAAAGAAGTTCTCATCAAAGTCACCAAAAGCAAAAAAACAGGCTTCACGAAATTCCAATAAAAGGCAAAAAGGAAAAAGGATGTATATACAAATCGATTTATTCAGAGAACAAACTGGCAAGCGCTTTCACCCGACAGGGCTTCTTCAGACCAAATACATCTTACTTAAAATAACACTGCAGTATATACACTTGTTGAACTAATCATCACTATGACATCACATCCTGTCCCTTAAAAGCATATATAAAATATATATGACAGTTATATCTAAAAACTTATATAATTAAACATTTCTGAGTACCTAAATACCTACATCAGTACTCTATCACAATAATATCAGGTGTAGACAGTACATTCATAAAAATATTGATTGTAGATATGTTATTTCAAACAATAAACAATCATAAGAAATCCCATTATAAAATTCATCATAAACTATGCTAAAAATCTCATAGAAAATTCATTATACAGGTATTAAAATAATACTAATATGTTTATTATAAAAATAATCTAATCATTAATTTCCTATTCTTTAGAATAGGTCTGATGGAGATGTTATCATTTAAGCTTGGTTTCTGATCAGCCCTCAGCCTAATAATCCACTTTAATTCACATCTTTCAGTGAAGTTCCTAACATCTCCACCTCCCATACCAAGTGTATTACCTGTAACACTAGGAATCTAAAACTGTGCTGTTCATTAGTGTCAAGAACATGTTTAGAGTGTGCATTCTTAGTGGATTTAATACGTATATTATAAATATGTTCTCTGATTCTTTCTCTTAATCGTCTGTCCATCTTGCCAACATAAAACATGGTGCATACTGTGCACCTAGTTAGGTATATAATATTTTCAGACTGACAACCTGCTTTAACCTTAAATTGGAAACATTTAGAGGTAACTGGATGTATGAAGTTGATACTACTATCTAAATAGCCACAAAATTACAACTATTACATGGTATAGTACCACACTGTGAAGAGTCTCTAACAGTACTATTATGGTCCTTGGGATAACACAATAGTCTGCATAGATTCATCCTGTTTCTATAGAGGAATTGGGGTATCTCACCTACAACCTCCCTTAGACTAAGGTCCACAGTAAGTACTCCCCAATTTTTATAAAAAAATATCTCTGACACTTTTAATGTCCTGTGTATAAAAAAGGGAGAAAAATGCATGTCCGGTCAGCAAGTTGAGTCTCTACTTTTTTATTACTGTTACTAAATCCTTTGATAAGTAGAGGTAAAATGGGACCATTTTTTCCTTGATCTCATTAACAATGGCCTAAAGCTTTCAATGGGATGGTTGGGAGGTGGCCTAATGGTTAAGGTGTTTGCCTTACAAACACAAGTTACAGGGTTTGATTCCCACAGGGGATAATTGGCTAGGCTTAAAATGGCTCGCAAGGGCAGTTAGTCTAGTATTAACCTCTGAACCTATAATCCCGATCTTTGAACACTTCAATATAAATATTAGCTTCACTGTTAAAATGTTCATTACTAATTATTCTACTTAAATGAATAATCTGCCTTCAAAATACATTAAACTTCATTTCCCAAGGATGATGACTATGAAAATGCAGACAATTATTCATGAAGGTAGCTTTTCTGTATAGTGTGCTGTGAAAATGACCAAATTCAACCTCCATAGTAATGTCAAAGTCTAAAAATGACACTATTTCCTAATTCACCTAAAGTAAACTGCAGCTAAAGAATATTGGTATTAATTTCAGTAATAAACTCTTACAAAGTACCCCTTGTACCCCCCCAATATAATAAACAAGTCATCTATTTATCTTTTATAAAATCTAACATACTTAATAGTAAATTAAATATGACCACTCTCAACAGCACATGACTATGTTCACAAAGGAAGGGTACTTTGGCTCTCACAACAACTCCATTTCTCTGATGATAAATATCTTACAAAAAGGAAAATTATTTTTCAAACAATATTCATAAGAGTGCTATTATTAAGAACTTTATCAAGTTAACAGACTTTAAATATAATTTAACAAACAAGTCCCTCATACGTAGTCAATGCTGGTACAAAAAAATAACATCCAAGGTACACATAACACTCTCATCAACAGTAAATTGATACTCTTTGAGCTCATTAAGAAATGTCCAAGAATCCTTAGGTACAACTTAACCTTCCTGTACCACTGGATTCAAAGTTTATCTAAAAATGTGAGACAGTGACAGTTTTGTGTCTCTGAGAAGAAACAATAAGCCTATACAGGGGGTGTTGCAAATCCTTATGAATCTTAGGTATACCAAAGATTCTACCCAAGTCAGGCTGTTCAACTACCAAAAACTCAAACACTGAAAACTCTATATGTCTATCAAATAGCTCAAACTCATATCTATGCAAGTCCTAACAAAACTCTTGCTGACTTTGCAGTAGTGATTCTGATTACATAACAGTTTAAGCGTTTCTTCTTGCTACTGGGTTTCTTCTGCAACTACAAACCCACAACCTTTATCGGCTTTTATATATCTTAAATGCCTGTAGTTACAGAGATTCCCCAAAGCTTTTTGCTTGTTATAATTCAAATTATACATTTTTTCTCAAAGGTTTATTTAGAACAAGTTTCTCAAAATCATTTTACAAACTCTATAGAAAACTTTTAAGAGTGTTATTCAAAGGTGGATTAAACAAACTGGGCTTGCTAACTAAAGGAAGTATAGAATTCTTGTTTACATCATCGACACATAGTTCAGGTTAAGTCTACAAAACAACTTAAAATCAATAATTAAATCAGTATATTTAAGCTTGTCTGGTGGGGATAAAGGTAAAACCTTTTGACAAAATGCTAAGTTCATCTTTTGAAAAATGTGTTTAGATAAATTATACACAGAAAAGGAGATGCACAACAAAAATAACTACTGGCCTCTGCCTCTCCCTCTTTTTTTGCCTCTGTAAGGCTGACTGTTGGCAGATGTCGTTCGAGTTTTCAGTATAGCCCTCATCCAAAAAAATGGAGATGGTGTACCATTACTTTGAAAATCAGTTTGTCCATTGTTGGTAGATGCGGCTACAGGGTCCAAGTGTACTTCAGTGTCTGGAATGGAAGAGACATTCACCTGAGCATCAGAAATGATTTCATCAAGTTGATTAAAATTGGGTCCAACACTGCTGGCCTCGTTCTGAGGTAGCTGTATCATATTAATGATTTCTTGCTGTCCAGTACCAATGGGATAAGCCTGACCATTCAAATAGGCTGTTTTAATTTTTAACAAATTAATTTCTTAAGGATTTTCTTAAATTACATGTTTTATATTCAAGTGTTGGGTATTATTACTTAATATCTGAAATGTTTTTATGCATGAATTTAAGTGTTTTCATGGTAACCTTTATGTTTGGATTTAGACAGGCGACACGATAATAATGTTTTAAGGTTACTTCATTGTGATTAAATGTTGGCAGTTTTGGTGGGAAGTTTAATATTTTATTAAAGGGTTGAATATAAATGAGATGTTACATTTCTGAAGAAGTTGTGTAGAGAACAATAAAAAGGAACTGCAGTGCTAAAACTGTTCTTCTTTGTTTGTCAAGTACCTTTGCCAGTTTTCTGACCAAGTTTTTGGTGTAACTAGTGGTTTACTTTGGTATCCACAGACACACATAAGTATATGTATGTATGTATGTACATATATATATATATATATATATATATATATATATATATATATATATATATATATATATATGTATGTATGTATGTATATATATATATATATATATATATATATATATAAATATATACAAACACACACAAGTTTACTAAGTTTTATTCAAATTTGCTCATGTTTTATTGTTGATCCTTCATCAATTTCCAAATATTTATACACTCCTCCTTGCTCAAGTTCTTTTATATCACATTCTTGTCCAAAACTGATGTTTTCCTGGCGTTGCAGTTTTCCTGCTTTAAAGGTTGCTTTTGCACATTTATCAAGACCAAATGACATTCTTCTATCATCTGAAAAAGTTTTGACAACTTGCAGTTGTGCTTTCAGTTCCTCATCTGACGAGCTATACAGTTTTAAATCACTTCTAGGGCCAGATTACAGCCATGGCGAAGCTGTTGAGTACACAGCTTAATGGATTAAGGGCAAGGCGGAATAGTAATGGTGGCAGAGTGTCAGCCCGAAATATCCCCCTTTGAATTTTTATCCCTGGGATAACAATTTGTCCCTTCTTTAACATGGCTTAATTGCAAAGTGGTCTGCCGCTGTTTCATGGTCACTGTAATGTAGATGATCAGTGTGGGTTGTATCTTATATATTTTTAAGCACTCTTTTATCCATGAATATCAAATGCATTTTTGCAGTCAATCCATGCCATACTTAGATTCTTCCCCTTTTTACAGTTCTCTGTTATGACTTTATTTAACAACAAATGATCCTTTGTTCCACATGACTTTCTTTTATTGCCTTTTTGTTCTACTGCCACAATTGAGTTTTCTTCTAAATGACTATAAACTCTGTCGGCATCAATTCCCATGTATAGTTTATATGTCGTCTGAAGGCAAGTTATTGGTCTATAAATTTTAGGGTAGCTTGCAGGTTCACTCTTAAGAAGGAGCATTGTTTTGCCTGTTGTTAGCCAGGTTGGTATCTGTTCTGGGTGTGCATACAAACAGTTCTTACTCATGGCTAAATCTTCATGCAAAGATGTGAATACTTTTAACCAGAAGTTAGGTACTGCATCTGGGCCTGGGGTGTAGGCTTTTTGTAACTTTTTTTCAATCTCTCTAGCTGTTGCTTCATCCCATTTCATATCCTGTACCTTTAAACTTCTCATTCATTCTTTTACTTCTATCCATATAGCATCTTTGTTATGTTCCACAGGATCTTCATAGATACTTCTCCAAAATATATCTATTTCATCTTTTTTTTGGAGGTCTTTCAATTCCTTTGCCTTACTTCCCAAAACCTTTTCGGTAATCAATAAATTGCTTATTTTGCACTTTGCATGGATCTCTATGAACAGTCCTAATTACTGTGTTCATTTGTTTTATCAGACTTCTTACTTTTGGGGTTTTATTAACTTTCTGCAGTCTATTTCTTTCACTGATCTTGATATATCTGTCCATGTCTATTAAAATCAAGCAATTCTTCTCTTAGGTAATTTTCTTCCAAAGTGAGGGCACATCACTTGTTTTCCATTTCCTGCAGGCATTCTATAGAAGGCTCAATTTCATCCAGTGTTGTGTCTTGCTCAATCATATGGGAACTAACTGGCCTATCACTCCCCAACATAAGAACAAGCAATATTTGATGTGCCTCAGATCAGTGGGAGATAACTGCAGATTTCACTCGGATGTAATGAGTTAAAATCCACCATTCAAACTTCAAAACTTCTTCCTTCAAGTTTAGCATTATTAGAGCAGATCGGGTAAAAGCAAAAGGAGGCGGTGTGTGGCCTCTCATCTATCCTGTAACTCTCACTATTATATATAAAGACCAGATCCCCTTTAGTTCCAAAAAATGCAGATATTGCTCTCTTTTCTTCAACAACCACTCTAAAAGGTTATGTGTTATAGCCCCATATGTTCCTCCTGGAAATAACACTCCAAAATATCGTGAGAACATTTATCTTTATCTTTACATAAGTATATCCTTGGCTTCATCTTCACAATAGAAACTGAAACTATTATCCTTTGGGGCATGAATATTGATTGGTCTCTGCCCTCCTAACCAGTCTTTCTTCACATAGCATAAAACCTACTTCCACTTTTATTACTTATTACTTACTAAGCATTAGGTACAACAACAAACAGTAGGATCCATCCTAGACTGGATTCCCAATCTCAGACGCTCCCACCTATAACATCTGGCACCATGTCCAACTCTATAAGTGTGACCATCTCCCTGCCATCACAAAAAAAAAGAATTTAGGATCTTACCATAACATTCCATGTGAGTTGGGTTCATCTTGCCTTGAAATTTAAGACATGGGTACGGAGCCAATCCATTGGCTCCGAGCCGGCCGCCCAATCTCAAGATCTCAGTAGCCTCACAAGTAGTCCCTATCCCATGATGCTCTGACTCCTAACCTCAGATCTAGTTTGTTGAACCCAGCAAGAAAAAATACTCACTTAAACATACCTAATATGCCAAAAATATACATGTATACATACATTTACAATTTGCTAAGAAACATTTGGCTGGAGTAAAGGAAACTAGTTAGGACCAACCAGACCACTAGTCATACCTGCTCTTCAAGAACCTGGGAGGGGAAGGTGGAGGAGGTATAACAGGCGATGAACTCACATGGAATGTTATGGTAAGAACATAACTTCTTTATGTGGTTGTTCCACCGCTTGTTCTTGCACATGGGTGTCCCACACCCTAATCCTGGGTGGCTCACAGGAGTACATTCCCTGGAGAACAGTGAACCAAAGGAATCCTGTCCACTGAATGTGATAAAGAACGATGAGGTTTGGACCAAGTAGCAGCTGCACAAATAGTGTCCAAAGGGCAATGGGCTGTATGAGCCAGAGTGTGCAGACACAGCCCTGGTGGAATGTGCTTTCACACCATGCTCTAAAGGTTGCTGGTTGGTTGATGAACATATATATTTTATGCAATCCAGATAACCACTTATACAATGTAACTTTTAGCTACAGGCAGCTCCCTTTTTTACTGTCTGCAGCGGCAAACACAAAGAGAGTTGTTTCGATTTCCCAAACCTTGTTCTGTCCAAATAAAACCCTCAATTGTCTAAAACATAAAAGTTTATGTAACATATATTCTAATTCTATTCGAATGTGGTGTCTGAAAAAAGACGGACAGCTCAATAGACTGGGTTTAAATTGACCGGAGCAGCACCTAGAATAGTGGGGATTTGTCCTGAGAGACACTCTGTCGTGGATAAAACCATACGGAGACCTGATAGAAAGAGAGCTTGTAGCTCTGAAACTCCCCATTGAGCTGGAGGTAATAGCCACCAAGAATATTGTTTCTTCCAAGAAATGAACTTTAAGGCACAAGAAGATGCAGGTTCAAAGGGGGAATATAAGTCTGAGATAGTATTAAATTTAGATTCCAGGGGGCACCCCAGTTGTCTGACAGGTGGAATAAGGTGATGAGTCCCTTTCAGAAATGCTTTTACATAATCTGTGAGAGATAAGACATTAGAGCCCTCAAATCCCAGGTGAAAATTGGATGTTGCAAGCCAATTGAACTCTTACAGTAGCTGCTCTTTGCACCTTCATGAAAAAAGCATTGTTAGAAACTCCAGAACGCTTATCAATAAGAGCGACATAGGATCAATATCATGTTGAGAGTGACCAATAAACAAAACATTTCCATTTGCTTGTTATACAGTTTTCTGGGTGAGACTTTTATGACAGGAGACTAAAATATGTTGCACCAACTGAAGACAAATTATATGAATCTGGCTAGGTTGGGAAGTGGAGCAAGCCAAGCTGTCAGTTTGAGGGACTGAAGACAGGGATGAAGAACTCCTCGATGAGTGAGTCAGAAGGGTTCTGGCACTGGGTCCAGAAACCAAGGTTCTTTCCAGTTGATATTGATGAAGGAAGGGGAAGCCATATTTCGCCAAGGCCAAAAAGGCTATCAGAATAATAGTCCTTCCCAAGCTTTTTGCTTTCTGTAAAAATCTGGTGGACTTCAGTGGGGTTGAGTGAAAGGCATAGAAGGAGAACCCGAGGCCAATAGTCTGGCTACGAGTGAATCCCTTTGGGCTGTCCCTCTCCGGAGGAGGATTCAGGGCAAAATAGGCTTCTGCACTTTTACATTCAGCAGGATGCAAAAAAGGTTGCAGCAAGCCTGTTCATTCCACCTGCAGAAAATCATTTCTTGCCACTTCTTCTTTGAGGTGGACCACCGTGAGGCAAACAGAATTGCTCTGCTCAGCTTGTCCGGCTATCACGCTGGATTTCCCGGCATGTGCATTGCTACTCAGAAAGCCGCCCAGTGGATAAGCAGCCCCACTGCCAAATTCTCCAGGCTTCTCGGCATAAGGGGTAAGAGACTTGGTTCCAGACCCTCGTTTGTTTAGTGTACCAAACCACTGACATGTGTTGTCCGGCTCTGGATCAAGCAATTGTCTCCTGAGGCAGAGTCGCGGAAGTGCCGCAAACGCTAAAAGCACTGCTCTCAACTCCAGTGACATTGATGTGCAAATGAGATTCCATCTCTGGACCAGGTACATTGGGGCAGTACTCTCCATGAAAAGGCCCCCCTATCATGGAAGCGCCCGTGGTCACAGAAAAAGCTAAGGGAGGGGAAGTATAAATGGTCGCACCTATCGCTACCTGGTGACTGTTCAACCATCAGAGAAGGTCCTTCTGTGGCAAGCCGCCTCTGCCAGTAGGGATCTTTGGAAAAGACATTGGGAGCTGCTTGATAAGACCACTGGGGTGAAAAGCAAACCATTGAGTATCCTCATATGCATCCATCCTTATTGCAGGAAACCGCTTATGAGGGTAGCTGCCATGGTGCCTAATAGTTTTGAAACCTGAAAGGCAGGTACTCTTTCTTTAGCAAGTGGGACACCTAATTTTGTAGAGAGAGATAAACTCTTTCTTGAGGTAATCTGACCCTCACAGGCGGTGGTGGTGGTGTATAGTTCTACGGTCCGATTAAAGAAAATATGCCATGCATGGTAATAAGGCAGATTTTTCTAAATTCTATGGTTATTCCTAACTGAGAACAGAGATTGATCATATGATCCTGGAAAAAGAATGAGTTGATGCCTGGTATTGGTGGGATAGCAGCCAGTCATCCAGATACGGAAAACACCCGGAATTCTAGATGCCCTTTCAGGTGAGCTGCAGAATCTGATCACTGCCATGCATTTGGTGAACACCTGGGGGCTGAGGTGAGACCAAAGGGCTGTGCTCAGAAATTGGGTGATCAAGTCCCCAGCTGGAAACGCGTAAAATGATCTCTGGATGGTCTGGGCCATTTGATGTGGTAGTGCATGCATCCTTGATATCTAAAGAGCACATCTAATCGCCTGCTCCCAGGGTGAACGTGAGAGTATCGACTCGAAGTGTGACCATCCGGAACTTTTCCTTCTTTACAAAACAGTTGAGCTTGTTGGAGGTCTAAAATGGCCTCCAGTCCCCTGTTGTTTCTTTGGAACTAAAAAGAACCTGGAGTAAGTTCCGGATCTTATCTGGTCCGCTGGGACTGACTGGATAACTTTTTTTCTAGCAGCTTTTGGATTTCTATAGCTGCAGTTTGATCCTGGCAGACTGGGTGAAGCACATCTGGGATTCTTGTTCTGACTGGTGGGGACTCTGAAAGGGATGATGTAATTTCCTGTAACTACGCTTTGTACCCAAGAATCTGATGTAATTCCTAGCCAGGCATCTGGGCACAAAGCCAAGGACTCCCAACTGCTTCCAGAGTAGGACAGTCGGACATCCACTCAGGAGCACTGATAAGGTTTCATGCCAGAGAACTGCTCCCTGTCACCCTGGTTTTGGCGGATCTCTCTCTCTGCCGGCCAAAGTGGCATCTTCATGTTATTGCCTCCTCCTCTGCCCTGAAGGAGGTTTCACTATGTGTGTTCTGAAAGCTCCTTTGGGACTTCCCGGAACCACATTTTTCCACCTTTCTGCCCTTTGGGGTATGGTCTAGTAGGGGTGAAAACGGACTCCTCACGCAGATAGTCTCTTTTCCTTCCTGCTCACACCTAGTGAGAGTCTCCTTTGACTTGGGGCCCAAACAAAGTAGAGCCATCAAACGGGTGTTGACAAAGGAATACTTGAAGGCTTCTGCAAAGGAGCATAAGTGCATCCAGGATGGTTCTGCACAGAGCTATCACTGAATTCTGTTAAGTTTCGACTCGATCCATCGGGCGATAGGAAATGAGCTACATGGATGAGTTGACAATGGAATTATAGAAAGCTAAGCCATCACCTTCCTCAGAAATAGCTTCATCTGGGTTACCCTTAAAGCTATCTCCAAGTCTCCTGGAGGAGATCCCATTGAAGACGGGTAAAATGGTTAAGAAGTTGCTTATCTCAATGGCAAACGCCGAGAACTAAAAAATGTGTTTACCATATCTGTCTATAGTCCTGGAATCTCTATTAGAGGATGGACAGAGAAGGAAGTCTCTGACATCTCTTTCTTGGTAGGCAGCTGCCGCCACCACCATGGCATCAACAGTGGACTCCTTTAGTGAGGTACAATTTGTCTTGAGGGGAAGTGGATGAACTTGGGTGGGCCTCCAAGGACTGGCTCCATGGAATCAGGAGACTCCCAAGCCCTTGAGCAACCAGATCCATCAGTTCATCGAAGGGCGTGAGTAACTCAGGAGGTGGAAGGTTGAGATCCAAAGGCCTTCAGGAGCACCGACTCATCTTCAGTAGGGGTAATGGACTGCCAGTCACCCTCTGTTTCTTTAGTATTTCCAGGATGTCTGCAAAGGGAGACATCCTCCGAGGGGACATGGAAGGACCCTTCTGATTCCTCTAAGTCAGTGTCTGATGTCAAGGATTCCAGAGGGGAATCCAAATGCCTCCTCTTGTAAACTCTCTTTTCTGGGGACCTCATCAGTGGGAGCATTTGGTGAAGTCTCAGTAGAGCAGGGTTCACCCAAAGGGTTTTACTCTGAGGCTCTGGGTCTTGACGCTTTAGTAGGAACCTGTGATATAGAGGCAAACGCTGGGTATTTTAGGGGGAGGAAGAGGAGAGACCTTGAGGAAGTGAGAGTCTTGGCAGACATTACCCTCCCCATGGCATCAGAGCACTGGAGTCTCGGGACCCAAGGAACCCGCCTGCTCCAAAGAATTAGGTGGCTTCCTGGTGCCGAGACCAAGGGCTCCAAACCCGAGGATTGAGCTTTTGATTTCATCTGTGCTGAGGTCTCCAAGAGGAAGGGTCGGAACTGACACGTAGGTTCGACTTCTTCCTTCCGGAACCAATGAGAGAGTGTCGACTCCAAGCCTCTTCAAATGGCAATCAAGAGATCAGGGTCGATGAGCTGAAGTCACTGGGACAGGACTCGCTCCACGGGTTCCACAACCATAAGATCTCCAAGCTCCGGCCCAAGGCCTAGGTAAGCTTGGAGGAGTAGCAGTCACAGGCAAAGGGACGGGTAGTAGGAATCAAACCCAGTTGGGACAAAACCGAAAGTAATTTGGCCAATGCTGGGTTCCCTAAAAGCTTCTGCACCACACGATCCACATCGACATCTGAAAGGGTCCTAGAAGAATGGGTCAAGGGACCAAGAAGCCACAGATCTAAGTATTGAAGACTTCAACACCACTGACACCGGCTCCAGCTCAGAGGATTGGCTCTTGAAACACGGTTCGGTGCATGACCTGTGATGACGAGGAACCGCAACTTCGCACCTTAACAGAGGAGCTCGGAACCAAGGACCTGGGTTCCAAGGACACCCTTTGAAGACTTCAACCCTTTCAAGACTTCTGAGGTCTGGTCAGTCTTATCCAAGGCTTCCTGAAATTCAGGTTCTCCAGTCCTCTATCCATTAATTTTCTTCTTCTTTCAAGTAATACTCTGCCACTAAAAGAGTGGCAGATAGAACAATCCTCCTGTAAATATACAGATCCTAGAAAATATACACAAGACACATGATTGTCTGTAATAGGCATTTTCTGCCCACAGTCGCACTTCTTGAAACCTGACTTCTGTTTCTCTTTTTGGTCACTCATAATATTAAACAGCACACAATTATCAGATTCCCTGATAATAAGAAACAAAAAGGGGTTCAAGACTGTTGAACTTTCTACAGCACACAATTATCTAAATATATAGAGCAAAATATTATAGCAAATAGCAAAGCACACTATGTTATGACTAAGTCCAAAGGGATAGGGAAATCGCTGGACAGAGCCCTGTTCAACTACAGCAGGAAGCACAGAAGTGCTCTAAACGAAAAGAGGCAGGGCCCAAGAGCAACCGCCCAATAACACCAACACAGCCAAAAATCCACACAACAAGAGGTACACAGCCCTAAAGAAATAACAGATTACTAACTGTAATAAGAATATTAACTCCACAAAAACTATTAGTACTATCTGTCAAAAGACAGAAAAGAATTATACTGGCCCGAACTCTCTGAAGAACTTGTGATCCGTTACAGCAGCAAACTAGATCTGAGGTTAGTCAGCGAGCATCATGGGATAGGACTGTGCCTCGAAAGCTACTCAGAGATCTTTAGCTTGAAAGAAGCTGCTCGGAGCCGATGGATCGCCTGTACCCACGTAAGAACAAATGGCAAAATTGAACAACTTCACATCATAATTTTAAACTAGTCCAAAACCTTTATAAATTTGACCCCAATACCTTCAACAGACTGTTGAAAATCATTAACTGGAATATCCTTAAGACTCTCCCCCTGGATGATGTCTTGGCTCTACTTTAATAGTTCTTTTCAAAAAAAAAAAAAAATGTAGTCTAGCCCCTTCAAGAACTAAAAAAAAACAAAACTAGTAATGCCCCCGGCTAACTAAAGCTACCAAACAAATTATGACCAATAAGGACAAGGCATGGAAAGCTTGGCTTAAATCTAAAAATACATTTGATCGTATTCATTATAGACAACTCCAGAACTAAGCTAAAAATGCATCTCTAAAGACAAGCAACACTACTTCCAGAACCAGCAAATTAGTAAAATTACAATCCCATAGCTTTTGGTACTCCATCAACAATCTTCTTAACCCTGAACTAAACTCAACCCCTGCCCACAACCTGATAAACCACCAGAACAAACTGCAAGTATCTTTCATTCTTACTTCATTTACATAACTGCCATTACTTCTACCTCTTCCCATCCTCTCCCTCACACTAACACTACTTCTTCATCATCTTCTATTCACCACCCCTCTCTCTCTCTCCAACTGGAATACATCCGACCTCCTCCACCTTTTACACTCTCCTATTCCTACGCTCGAGATAAAAAAAGATCCAAAACTAAAGCCTTGGCGCCAACTCTGCTGAGAACACCTCTGCCAGGTTCCTCAAGCTTGTAGCAGACACAGTGGTCTTCCCCATTAGCATTCTGATTAACAGGTCCATACAGGAATCTTATGTCCCTGGCCTCTGGAAAAAAGCTAATATTACCATTGCATAAAGGTGGCCTGTCATCCGACATCTCCACCTTCCGACCCATAGCTCTACTCTCCTCTATCTCAGAAATTCTAGAAAAGTGTGTTCAAAATCAAATTTTAGACTACCTTCTAAAATACAATCTTCTCTCCCTACTCAGTCAGGTTTCCACCCTGGACATAGTACATGCACTGTATTAATGTCATTCTTAGACATTGTGAACAAAGCATGAGACTCAGGTAACATTGTATCAGTCCTTTTCTTGGACTTATCTAAAGCATTTGATGCTATCTCCCACTCTATCCTTCTCTCCCAACTCTCTAATATTGGCATGTCTCTCAATCTCTTAACTGGTTCAAAAGCTAGCTCTCTAATAGAAAGCATGCTGTCAAATGGCAGAACTCCATCTCCTTACATTCATAACTCCTACAGGTGTTCCCCAAGATTCAATTTTAGGACTTTTCTGTTCAACATTTTTATTAATAATCTCCACTAAGCTATTCAGCAGGCCTCCCTAGTCCAGTACGCAGACAACTCCACAATTGTCTGCTCTGTCCACAACTTACAAACTCTATAACAAATGACCCAAGCTGCATTTACTACTGTAGAAACCTAGCTCCACAATAATCATCTATTTTTAAATCCTAAAAAAACAAACTTATGATCTTCATTCCCAAGAGAAATTTTCCCCTTAATATAGCTGACTTCAAGATTACCCCCCTTAACTCTACTAAAATTGAGTTAGTGACCCATACTAAGCTATTAGAGGTAATTATAGATCAAAATCTTAAATTCAATTATTATATTCAAAATAACATTAAAAAAGTCCACAAAAACTGGGGCTACTATATAGACATAACAATTTTCTCTCCCTCCCTTCTAAACAAGCATTAGCCTCATCATACCTTCTATCATCACTAAAGTATGGCACTCCATTACTAACTAATCTGCAGTCTTCCATAATGACAAAATTAGAAACTTGCTATAACAAGATTGCTAAATTTGCTACAAATATCGCCACTTTACTCATCATTGTATAGCCCTAATGCAACAATGGCTTGAACTTCCCCATTACCTTCTCCTCCTTCAGCTTACAATTTCCCATACATTAATATATAAACCACAGGACTGTCCAGCACTTAGCTCACTTTACCCTGTATACCCCAGCTCATCTCCTATGCTCTGAACACCAATACTTTCTTTAAGTACATAAACCCAAACTACCTACAGATCAATTCTTATATTCCTGGACAATTTCCAAAATTTGGAATAAGCTTCCAGCATCTTTACACCTCCAATCAAGACCTTCTAACTTCAAAAATGCACTATACTGTCACCTCTCGTCCATGTGGATTTGTAAAGTACAGTTGTGTAGACTTACCATAAATGTAGATGTTTGAGTGTATTCACTGTTGCAGTCATCAAATGTGGGTTATCTGCTTGCAGTAGCCCTCAGTCGGCCTGATTATCTAAGTCTTGGGTCCTGCATCTGTTGCTGTCTCATCTTCCATGACGTCAGGTAGTCAGGGTATAAAGCATGCAGCCGACACCATTACATCAGTTTTTCTTGCCCTAGATGTCAGGTGCCCCCTAATGGGAAGCAATTAAATATAATATGCAAGGTTATACCTCCACCATAAAAGCAAATACACCAACAAGCTTTTAAGCATAGTAAAGGAGAACAGAGGTATAGCCAAAAGAAGTAATGGGGCTGGAGGAGGGTAATTAGGACTGCAACAGTGAACACACTTGAACATCTACATTTATGGTAAATGCACACAACTGTACTATGTTCTTCATGTTTCACTGTTGCAGTCAACACACTTGGGTAGATTCCCAGCTAAGGATGGAGGAGGAATTTAGATAGCATTAGACCAGCTATAAGTCCCTGCAAGACTGCAGTGGCAAAACCAGATCTGATTTAGAGAAAATAGGCAAATGATAATGCTTGATGAAAGCATGTACAGAACTCCAGGTAGCAGCTTCTAGGATGTCCCTGGTACGGACAGCTCTGAGAAAGGCTGTACAGGCAGATACAGCCCTGGTTGAGTGTGGTCTCATCCCCTGTGGGACAGGTTTTCCATGGTGCTTAGAGCAGAAATGAATGCAATGGCCTATCCATTTAGAAATGGTTTGCTTTGAAATGGCCTTCCTGCTGCCCCTGCAGCAAACACCACCAGCAGTTAAGATTTCCTTTGAGGTTTAGTCCTGTCCAATTAAAATCTAAGTTGTCTGTGCACATTTAAGGAGTGCAGTATCCACTCCCCCTTTGTTCTGTGGATTAGAAAAGAAGGTTGGCAAATGAATGGACTGATTAAGAGCCACACTGGATACCACCTTGGGCATGAAGGATACCCTGTCTGCATGAAAGATGATGAAAGGCCCACTGCCATAAGGGCCTGTAATTTAGATACCCTTCTAGCTGAAGTGATTGCTAAAAAGGAAGGCTGTCTCCCAAGAAAGACATTTTTAACTCTACACTTCCAGCTGGCTCAAAAAGAGGTAGAGTGAGTTTTCTCAATACAAAGTGACGGTGCCAGGCTGGAGTTGGGGCTCTCCTGGGTAGTCTTAAATTTTTGGCCCCTCTGAGGAACTGCTTGATCAGTAAGAGAGAAGAGAGGTGGTTCTGTGTTGTAATGAGCTGAAATGGCTGAGGCATGAATTTTGATGGAGGAAAAAGAAAGGCCCTTGTGAGGCATCTCAGTTAAGTATTGAAGAATCTGAGGTAATTTGGGAGCTGCTGTGACCATCCCTTGAGTTTGGTTCCAGGATCAGAATCTTTTCCATTTTTCAGCATAAGATTTTCTAGTACTAGGCCTCCTTGCCTCCAAAATGACATCCAACACTTGTTTACTGAGGGATGGAAATGGAGAGGTCAAGCAATTAGCCAGGCTGCCAGGTTCAGGGTTTGAGGCTGAGGATGCAGAACCTGGCCTCCTGCTGGGACAGCAGGGCAGGGGTCTGAGGCAGGTGCCATGGAGCCAATAGTGACACAATGCGCAAGAGGGGGGTACTATTGTTACGTGGCCAGTCTGGTGCAATCAGTATCATCTTTGGTTTGTCCTGTTTGATCTTTTAGTAGTACTTTGAGAGGCAGAGAAGGAAAGGCATAAACTGATAGATTTTCCAGTTGAAGGACAGGTATCCACTTTCCAAGATTGCTTGTGGGGAGTCCTTGTGAAGAATTTGTCCAACTGGTAGTTCTGGGGGGAGGCAAACAGGTCTATATCAGGGCTCCCCCATTTGTTTATCAACATGTTGAAAGTCTTTGTTTCCAGTTTCCACTCGTGTGGGTACATGAGATTTCTGCTTAGTTCGTCTGCCAGTGTATTTAGCTTTCCTGGCAGGAATTGAGCCTGTAGATGCACTTGGTAGCTCAAGGCTGTGTTCCACAGAGCCATGGCTAGTCTACAGAGGGGGTAGGAATGGGTCCCCCCCGCTTGTTTATGTACCACATAACAGTGGTGTTGTCCAGCCTTACCATTAATTGTCCTGGAAGAATGTGGTCTTTGAAGGCTGCCAGAGCATTCTGTACAGCTAACATTTATTTTTGATTGATATGCAGATGCATTTGACTTGGGTTCCATTTGCCCCGAATGCACTTCCCTGCCAGGTGAGCCCCCCATGCATAATCTGATGCATCTGTTGTTAGGGTTTGGGCAGCAGGAGGTAGAGTGAATGGTAGTCCCTTGTTTTGGTGGCAGGCTTCTGCCCACCAAAGGAACTCTAACTGCAGGCAAGGTATGATAGGAATCATTGCTTCCAGATCCTGAGAATGGTGACACCATAGGCTTTTTAGATACCATTGTAGTGTCTTGCATATGGAATTAGGAGAATGCAGGAGGCCATGAACCCCAAGGCTTGCAGCATTTGCCTTGCAGACAGCAAGGTATTTTTGGCCATTAGTTTGAAGTAAGCTGTCAAATGAATTTGTTTCTTTGGCATGAGGAAAGCCATCTGGGAAGTTGTGTTCAAGCTTGCTCCCAGGAATATAATTTGTTGACAGGGTACAAGATGTGATTTCTTTTCATTTATGGTGTACCCCAGACAAGTTATCCCTTTTGTACAAATGCCAGATGATTCAAAAGTATGCCCTGGCTTTCTGCCTGAATTAGACAATTGTCCAGGTATGGGTGTATTAGAATATTTCTTTGCCTGCAAAACGCAATGACTGGAGCTAGGCACTTTGTGAATACCCTGGGCACAGTAGATAAGCCAAAGGGCAGTGCAGAGAACTGATAGTGCATGTAGCCTGCTTTGAAGCATAGGTATCTTCTGCAAGATTCCCTGATTGGGATGTGCAGGTAGGCTTCCTTTAAATCCAGTGTTGCCAACCAGGCATCCTTGCCTAGCATAGGAAGCAACTGGTGAAGAGTTAGCATCTTGAATTTTGGGATCACCAAAAAGGTGTTTAGGATAGAAAGGTCCAGGATAGGATGCCATGAGTTGTCTTTTCTGGGTACCATAGGAAGCAACTGGTGAAGACTTAGCATCTTGAATTTTGGGATCACCAAAAAGGTGTTTAGGATAGAAAGGTCCAGGATAGGAGGCCATGAGTTGTCTTTCTGGGTACCAGGAAAAGTCTTGAGTAGGAACCTTGTCCCTTTTCCTCTTCCGCTACAGTCTGAATAGCCCTTATGCTTAAGAGAGAGTACTTGCTTTTGAGCCTCTGCCCACTGATTTGGGGGTAAATCTGGCCAACCATTTGGGGTTGGTAATGTGGAAATGAATCTGTATCCTTGGGAAACTATATTTAAAACCCATTTGTCCTGGGTAATTAGTTCCCAGTTTTTTGTCTGTACAGCAATCTTTTCCCCCCTAAAGGAGCAGTCAGTTGAGAAGGGCTTGGAAGTTTTAAAATTAAGTCACCGAGACAGTTTACCATAGGGGGAGTCTTACTACTCCCTGATTTGGAAGTGGGAGCCTCCCACTGCTTAGTCCTGTGTGTACCTTGGGACTGAAGCCTGGGTATTCTGCTGGTTCTGGGTTTCGACTGAGAAGTCCTGGAAGAAGCAGGAAAGGACCAATTCATAGAGGGCCAATGCCTACTAAATCTTGGAGGCTGTACCTGTAGGAAATCTTTAACAGTTTGCATAGATTTAGCCTTTTCTTCCATCTTTTTAAGTACTACTTCTGCTTTGTTGCCAAACAGGCGGTCCTGATTTAAGGGAGCATCCAGCAATTTAGCTTTAATATGATCTGGCAAAGACTGCTCCTTAAGCCAAGCATGCCTTCTAAGTACAGACCCAGTGACAGCAGCCCTGCAAGATGCCTCTAGTGAATCAAAACCACATTACAAAGTATGTTTTCCAACTTGTTCAGCAGAATGCATTAACTCCTGTAAATCCTTATTTTCAGCACAGTCAGGAATCAACATCAATTTCTGTTTAAGCAATCCAATAATATGCTGCTGATACTTTAACATATGAAACTGGCAATTTAAGGCCCTAATGGCCAAGGTTGCAGAAGTGTATACCTTCTTACCCCATCTATCCAGCACCCTGGAATCTCTATCAGAAGGGGTAGGGTTTTTGGCAGTAGTAGACTTAATGCCCTTGGGTCCCTGTGAAATGGTCTCAGGATCCACAATAGAATTTTTAAAAAGGAACTTGTGAGAGTCAGGAACCATGTAATATCTATCAGGCTTTCTGGGAGCAGGAGGTAGACTGTCAGGGGCCAAGCTAGATTATGAAAAGGCATCATGAACAATGTCCAGTATAGGGGAGATAGCTAAAGGCCTGTGTTGGGGCAGGAGTAAGAAATCCCTAAGCCTCTTTTAGAATCAGAGAAATCCTGGCTTTCCCAGCAAAAATGCTCCCTAATAGTAAGCAAAGTTTCACCAAAAGAGAAATCCTCTGGAGGGGAAGCAGAGGGAATACAGTCATCTGCATCAGAATCCTCACAGGTAGATAAGGGTAAATCCTGGTCATCAGAGGAAACAGAAATTTCAGAATCCTGATCAGAAGTATCATAAGAAAATTCAGTCCTAGGTCTTTTAGAGTGGGAAGGTTGGCTTCCCCTGATTAAAGTAATAAGGTCTTCAGCCATTCTTATCATTTGTTTTTTAGGCATAGTGGCCTGATGATGTGGTCTGAGCATCAGTTTTCTAGGCATGGTTCGAATTTTAGGCCTTGAAGAAGACAGCATTGGTTTAATATGCAAGTTAGTCGGCCTGAATACACCCTCAGAAGCCGGTGCCTGCACAGCGGCTCTGGACCCATCCAAGGTAGAGACATCCACAGGTTCCACAGTTGAAGCATCTTGCAGCATACCGGACTCCGAATGGGTCTCAGTAGATGCCTGAGAATCTGAAGTAGCGGGTATCAGGGGCTGCGAAAGCGCCTCACTGAGTACCGGCGAACTGGTGACTAGCTTAGAAGCATCGTCGGCAGCTTTGGACTTAGGCGGCCTGTCTCTGTCTTTATCTTTGTGTTTTTTCGGAATGTCGGTAGTTGGGTTGTTTACCGAAGACATATCTGGATAATTGAAACGAGTACCAAAATATTTAGAAGCATAAATATACAGACGACAAATAGTTTGTTGTTTAAATAAGGCACAAAACCGACAGCAAGGTATGTCGTTGTCAGGGCCTAGGCAAAGAATACAGTACAAATGAAAATCTTTATGAGGTATTTGCTTTCCACAAGAAATACAATTATTGAGTTTTACTGACATCGGTTTAGAGCAAGAAAATGTTTCCCCAATGGGGCACTTAGCTTTAGTTGAAGACTTCAGTTCTGAAACTCAAAAACAAAATTTCAGGAGTCGGCCGACCGGCACTTGCGAACTGCTTCTGCTTCAGGCACCGCACGGCAAGAAAGACTGATGTAATGGCGTCGGCTGTATGCTTTACACCCCTGACTACCTGACATCAAGGAAGATGAGACAGCAACCGATGCAGGACCTAAGACTTTGATAATCAGGCCAACTGAGGGCTACTGCAAGCAGATAACCAAAATGTGATGACTGCAACAGTGAAACACGAAGAACATCTGCTTAATTCCCTCCTCAGCAATTACCTAAACTCAATCTTTCTAGCTCACCTTCTCACAACTTCAGTTCTTTCATTTAAAGTCCCATATGAACACTTCACCTACATCCCCCTCCTCTTATCTTTAACTCCTTCCCCACTCTTCTCTCACTAATTTCCATTCTCACTTTACCTTACCAAACTACCCCCCCCCCCTTTCTATCAGCAAATTCCCACTCTCCTTCTACTTTACCAAAAGTCCTTCTCCTGCATTGCGTAACTGTCCACCAACCTTTACTAAAGCTCACACACCTCCTTCTGTCACTGCCCCACTCCTCATTCCCTTCCTCTATGCCCTCATACTAACCCTTACTTCCTTGTTCTCACTTCTTGATAGCTTGGTATTCTCACTGCCTAATTCCATGGTATTATGCTTTGTATGACATATTAGATTGCTTTACTGAATCATACTTTATAATATGAAACTTTCTCTTTTATTCTTCCAGTAAGTATATGTATTTTCTGTAAATTTACTCACTATTCCTTTTTTAAGATATTTCTTATGTAAAATATAATTTAATTTTGGTTTATCTTGTATTCTTTGTTTGTTCCATGGAGCTTATATTATATTGTTTTGCACTCATTGTATGTTCTCTGGAGCTTTTCTCCCCAGGCCTCCACTGAAATGGGCTTCTTGGCCCAATGGACTTTCCCGGTAAACTAATGTCAATATATATATATATATATATATATATATATATATATATATATATATATATATATATATGGGTCTACTTTACATGGCCGACACTTTCGGAATGCTGACCATGTAAAGTAAACATACAAACACTTACCTTTAACTGTTATAGCAGGTGGCCATGCCCCCCACACCCCCCGTAACTTTAATATACCAACTCTGAGATCGCACTACAGTGCGGAAGTGGGAAATTTTCCCATTCCGCACTGTGCGGAGCTAGCAGTGCCCCATGGTCGGCTTTTCAAAAGTCGATCATATGGTCTCGGCCATATGATAGCCGACTTTATGAAAAGTTAACCATGTGAAGGGGACCCATATATATATATATATATATATATATATATATATATATATATATATATATATATATATATATATACACAGATATATATATATATATATATATATATATATGGATTCATCCCAAAATCCTGAAATACCAAATTTCAGAATTTCGAGATCATAAAGCCGAAACCTGACAATCCCAAAACACCAGAAGCGCGAATTTCAAAATCAAACACTACACTAACCATACACCACACACACACCTTCCTCCAGCACACAAACCTACACTACATACAAGCAGGGGGGCAAGCCCTCCTGCACCCACCATGTGAGGGGCTACTCCCCCCCTACTTAAATATACTAACTCCACAGTGGCACTACACAAACACACAAAACACCATACAAGCTACATTCCCCTCGCACACACAGATCACAGTAACCAAATACACTGACACACACTAAAGCCCCTAACCACAACCCTTAAACATAAATACCTACTAGAACTTCCAGCTATCCCTTTACACAACGCAACACCAGAAGCGCTACTTCAAAATCTCCGTACTTCGGGATTTTGAAATTCGCGCTTTTGGGGTTTCGGGCTTTTGGCTTTATAATCTCGGGACTCTGAAATTTGGTATTTCAGAATTTAAGGATTATAAAGTGTTCCCATATATATATATATATATATATATATATATATATATATATATATACATATACATTCATACATTACAGACATACACACAAGGATATATATGTATGTGTATATATATATATATATATATATATATATATATATATATATATATATATATATATATATATGTATATATAAATATGTGGAATCTATTCTAAATCTCGAAATACTGAAAGATCGACTTTCAGTATCGTGAGAGTAAAATATTGAAAGTGCAGATAACCAAAACTGCACTTTACCAAGTCTTACATTACTGAATCTGCTGTTGGTGTGGTGTGCTGTGACTTGTGTTTGTGGTGCATTGTGGTTTGGGAGTGAGATATGGTGGAAGATGTGTGGTTGTGTATGGAGATTCAGGTAAGTTGTTAATGTTTAAGGGTTTTGGGTAGGGTTTTTTATTTTGTAGTGTTGTGGGAAGTTTTGGTAGTTGTTTGGGTTAGATGGGTGAGTGTGTGTGTGTATTACTGTTGAAGGCGGTGTGTTTTTGAATGTGTAGTGTGTGTGTTTTTCACGTGTGTGTGTGATGGTGTGCAAAGTAAGTGTAGGGTGCTTGGCGGTAGGTTTTTTGTGTCTTCCTTGGTGTTGCAGTCTCAGAGTTGGTATATATAAGTTGCGGGGGTGTGAGGCTGCAGGGGGGGCTTGCTTATCCATAGGTTTTGTAGGCATGTGTTTGTCATTTTAGTAAAGGTTTAGGTGGAGGTAGTGTTTGTAATGTGGTGGATGTCATCTTACAGAACTGAATATAACATGCTGAAAATTCAGTATTTTGAATTTTTGGTATAGTGAAATTCGGTTTTATAATATTTCGGTATAGTGGGTGTTCGTTATTTAGATCTTGAGATACTAAAATTCGGTCTTTTAGAATAAGACCCATATATATATATATATATATATATATATATATATATATATATAGATTATATATTCTCACATACACACACGCATATACATATATATATATATATATAAAACACAGGCGCATATAGATAGATATATATATATATATATATATATATATATACACACACACATATATATATATATATATAAAACCTGGCCGAAATACTGCCAAATGTACTTGACAAGGAGAACAATTTTAGTGCTTTTGTTCCTTTTTATTGATCTCGGCGGAACTTCTTCAGAAATGTAACATCTCATTTAGATTCAAACCTTTAATACAATATAAACTTATCCCCAAAACTACCAACATCCAATCACAGTGAAGTAACTTTTAAAACATTACTGTGTCACTTCCTGTCAGAACCCAAAAGTTAAGGTTACCATGGAAACACTTAAATTCGTACATAAAAACATTTCAGATGTTAAATAATAATACTTAAAACGCACAAGTGCAAACCAAGGCTGTGAAAAGAAGTTCTCATCAAAGTCACCAAAAGCAAAAAAACAGGCTTCACGAAATTCCAATAAAGGCAAAAAGGAAAAAGGATGTATATACAAATCGATTTATTCAGAGAACAAACTGGCAAGCGCTTTCACCCGACAGGGCTTCTTCAGACCAAATACATCTTACTTAAAATAACACTGCAGTATATACACTTGTTGAACTAATCATCACTATGACATCACATCCTGTCCCTTAAAAGCATATATAAAATATATATGACAGTTATATCTAAAAACTTATATAATTAAACATTTCTGAGTACCTAAATACCTACATCAGTACTCTATCACAATAATATCAGGTGTAGACAGTACATTCATAAAAATATTGATTGTAGATATGTTATTTCAAACAATAAACAATCATAAGAAATCCCATTATAAAATTCATCATAAACTATGCTAAAAATCTCATAGAAAATTCATTATACAGGTATTAAAATAATACTAATATGTTTATTATAAAAATAATCTAATCATTAATTTCCTATTCTTTAGAATAGGTCTGATGGAGATGTTATCATTTAAGCTTGGTTTCTGATCAGCCCTCAGCCTAATAATCCACTTTAATTCACATCTTTCAGTGAAGTTCCTAACATCTCCACCTCCCATACCAAGTGTATTACCTGTAACACTAGGAATCTAAAACTGTGCTGTTCATTAGTGTCAAGAACATGTTTAGAGTGTGCATTCTTAGTGGATTTAATACGTATATTATAAATATGTTCTCTGATTCTTTCTCTTAATCGTCTGTCCATCTTGCCAACATAAAACATGGTGCATACTGTGCACCTAGTTAGGTATATAATATTTTCAGACTGACAACCTGCTTTAACCTTAAATTGGAAACATTTAGAGGTAACTGGATGTATGAAGTTGATACTACTATCTAAATAGCCACAAAAATTACAACTATTACATGGTATAGTACCACACTGTGAAGAGTCTCTAACAGTACTATTATGGTCCTTGGGATAACACAATAGTCTGCATAGATTCATCCTGTTCCTATAGAGGAATTGGGGTATCTCACCTACAACCTCCCTTAGACTAAGGTCCACAGTAAGTACTCCCCAATTTTTATAAAAAAATATCTCTGACACTTTTAATGTCCTGTGTATAAAAAAGGGAGAAAAATGCATGTCCGGTCAGCAAGTTGAGTCTCTACTTTTTTATTACTGTTACTAAATCCTTTGATAAGTAGAGGAGTAAAATGGGACCATTTTTTTTCCTTGATCTCATTAACAATGGCCTAAAGCTTTTCAATGGGATGGTTGGGAGAGTGGCCTAATGGTTAAGGTGTTTGCCTTACAAACACAAGTTACAGGGTTTGATTCCCACAGGGGATAATTGGCTAGGCTTAAAATGGCTCGCAAGGGCAGTTAGTCTAGTATTAACCTCTGAACCTATAATCCCGATCTTTGAACACTTCAATATAAATATTAGCTTCACTGTTAAAATGTTCATTACTAATTATTCTACTTAAATGAATAATCTGCCTTCAAAATACATTAAACTTCATTTCCCAAGGATGATGACTATGAAAATGCAGACAATTATTCATGAAGGTAGCTTTTCTGTATAGTGTGCTGTGAAAATGACCAAATTCAACCTCCATAGTAATGTCAAAGTCTAAAAATGACACTATTTCCTAATTCACCTAAAGTAAACTGCAGCTAAAGAATATTGGTATTAATTTCAGTAATAAACTCTTACAAAGTACCCCTTGTACCCCCCCAATATAATAAACAAGTCATCTATTTATCTTTTATAAAATCTAACATACTTAATAGTAAATTAAATATGACCACTCTCAACAGCACATGACTATGTTCACAAAGGAAGGGGGTACTTTGGCTCTCACAGCAACTCCATTTCTCTGATGATAAATATCTTACAAAAAAGGAAAATTATTTTTCAAAACAATATTCATAAGAGTGCTATTATTAAGAACTTTATCAAGTTAACAGACTTTAAATATAATTTAACAAACAAGTCCCTCATCGTAGTCAATGCTGGTACAAAAAAAATAACATCCAAGGTACACATAACACTCTCATCAACAGTAAATTGATACTCTTTGAGCTCATTAAGAAATGTCCAAGAATCCTTAGGTAAAACTTAACCTTCCTGTACAACTGGATTCAAAAGTTTATCTAAAAAATGTGAGACAGTGACAGTTTTGTGTCTACGAGAAGAAACAATAAGCCTATACAGGGGGTGTTGCAAATCCTTATGAATCTTAGGTATACCAAAGATTCTACCCAAGTCAGGCTGTTCAACTACCAAAAACTCAAACACTGAAAACTCTATATGTCTATCAAATAGCTCAAACTCATATCTATGCAAGTCCTAACAAAACTCTTGCTGACTTTGCAGTAGTGATTCTGATTACATAACAGTTTAAACGTTTCTTCTTGCTACTGGGTTTCTTCTGCAACTACAAACCCACAACCTTTATCGGCTTTTATATATCTTAAATGCCTGTAGTTACAGAGATTCCCCAAAGCTTTTTGCTTGTTATAATTCAAATTATACATTTTTCTCAAAGGTTTATTTAGAACAAGTTTCTCAAAATCATTTTCACAAACTCTATAGAAAACTTTTAAGAGTGTTATTCAAAGGTGGATTAAACAAACTGGGCTTGCTAACTAAAGGAAGTATAGAATTCTTGTTTACATCATGCGACACATAGTTCAGGTTAAGTCTACAAAGAAACAACTTAAAATCAATAATTAAATCAGTATATTTCGCTTGTCTGGTGGGGATAAAGGTAAAACCTTTTGACAAAATGCTAAGTTCATCTTTTGAAAAAATGTGTTTAGATAAATTATACACAGAAAAAGGAGATGCACAACAAGAAATAACTACTGGCCTCTGCCTCTCCCTCTTTTTTTGCCTCTGTAAGGCTGACTGTTGGCAGATGTCGTTCGAGTTTTCAGTATAGCCCTCATCCAAAAAAATGGAGATGGTGTACCATTACTTTGAAAATCAGTTTGTCCATTGT